>NC_055966.1:8657643-8765143 GCF_018492685.1 Alosa sapidissima
AATAAAGGGCAAACAAGCGACGTCTGGACTGGCAGTGGGTTGACAACGTGTGAGACACACACAAAAAACAGCATGACGGGCGAAGATATCCTTCAGTTAGGACTTCTTTGTTTTGTTATGAATGATATATAGATTGATAGACTGATGCACGAATACAATGATGTACAGCATTATAGTATTTTTGTTGTATTTTTGTTTAACTTTAAACGTATATATCACACAATCTAGATCATTGTAAACTATTTCAAAAAGTGTTCTACCTTGTAGATCTTAGAAAATATCAATTGATTAGTTCTCTGTATTGTTAATGAACAAGAGGCATTTAGTAAAAAGGGCACAATTCTAGAGGGACTTCTCCTCCCTGTGTCTGTCTGTGTGCATCTGTCAACAAACAGAGTGCCTCATCACAGTCAGTTGCATACACAGATATTTGGCAATGAATTATAGATGAGTTACGATACACACATACAGCAGGGGACAACTGTAGTACCGAGTCTTTTTGCTTTGGGGTCTCTTTGACTTTATTGAAAGGTTCTTATCAAATGTTATTCCTAGAAAAGAAAATAGTGGTCAGTGAGTGTTCTGAATAGCATTACCTCATAGTCATGATTTGACAAAGAAAATGAAGCTGTTTGCGCTCTGTAGGAAATGTACATCATCCCAAGAACAAACAATTATATCTGAGCTCTAAACCAGTTCAACTTTCAAACTGAGACATTTATAAAATAAATATCTGTGAATATGGTATACATGCAGCAGGGTACTGAGTGAGTTTTCGATCAACTTTCATGTGATTCATAATTCAAGATGTATAAAAGTGCCATTTCACAGCGGAGTGTTCTTACAGTACGATGAATCAATTCACTGAGATTGAGGTGGCGTCTACTAAGTGTTTTAAGTAATGGCTAGATTTCTTGAAAAAAAAAAATATGGCGCACTCACGCATGCACACACACTCACACACGCACGCACGCACACAGTCACCCCCCCCCCCCTCCACACACACACACACACACAGACACACACACACACACACACACTTCCCTGCACTTCTTTTTCGCTGATATTTTATTAAAATCCCAGCGGAGAAATATGAGCGAAGAGGAGCATGAGGAGATGTGTCTTTGTGCCCTGCATTAGTGCAAATGAGATGACTTCTGAGACCGGAAAACTATACTCTCTGTTCCTCAGGTCAGGGGAATGCACATTTTGCACAATGCACAACAATTGTTGTTGTAATTGTTTTATTGTTGTTTTTGATGAATGCTGTGCCATGCTATATTTGTACAATTCCCACGCCATCTCTGGTGTTTTCACCTGGTGGCCTCTCCTCTCCCCTCTGAGTGTGCATGTTGAACAACTACATAACAGAGAGTAGAATATGTGTATAAATGTCCAGTAATAGAGCCATAGCACACGTACATAAGAGAGGCTTGCCATGGAGGATCCTTCATCTTCACAAAGTCAAGTCTTTTTTTAAGCATGTGTGTACTACACTGTGTAATATTCTTTATGGGAAACATTGCCACAAAAATGCCCCACACAAACACAACAAGGTCAGAGGGCCAGGCAAACGCTGTGGGAAACGCAACCACTGGTCACATTGTTTGGGGATAACATGCTATATGAGAGCTTATCTTGGCTATATTTGTAAGGGGATTGTTTCCATAATTTACGGTCACAACTGCCAAGACAAATTCCTTGAAAAGGCTGCAGCGGGCGGAGGGGACAGTCCCGACCCGTCCAGACAACATCAGCTCGTCCTCGCAAAGTGTTTGTGATCTCAGGGGGGTTAACACAGAACTGATCAAAGTGCCTGCGGGGGGACTGCTGATCCTGTCATCCTGTGATTGTGTTCTTTCATAGCATGGCCATCTTACCACTGTTTACTTGCGGATCAAGAGCTGGGGACACTGACTGTCCTGTGAAATTTGGGGCCGTGCTACAGCTGTGTGTGTGCGTGTGTTTGTGTGTGTGTGTGTGTGTGTGTGTGTGTCATACTGAACTGTAGGGTAGTGTAACATGATTACAGAGAGCACATGAGGACAGACATGTGGACATATGCGGACAGTATCCCTGTGGCTCCTGCAGGTAATAGGTCCAGTCTCCAGAACACACTTAAAGGACACTAAGCATATAAGGTTTGTAGCAATTAATCGATTAATTGGTTAGCTATCAACTATTAAATTAACTGCCCTCTATTTTGGTAACTAATTTATCTATTTCAGCAATCTTTAAAAGAAAAAGTACATCTGATTCTAGCCACTTAAAGTTGAATACTCAAAGACCTTGAATTTCCTCTTGGGGATCAATAAAGTATCTATCTATCTATCTATCTATCTATCTATCTATCTATCTATCTATCTATCTATCTATCTATCTATCTATCTATCTATCTATCTATCTATCTATCTATCTATCCATCTATCTATCTATCTATCTATCTATCTATCTATCTAATACTTTATGGGTTACTTGATGCTCTGACCTTATCTATGTGTGGACAAAACAGGGTATTTGAGGACATAAACTTGGGTCCCTGATGGACATTTACCACCATTTTCTGACAAGTTATCTACCAAACAACTAATTGATTAACTAGTTTAGGCCTCAAATACCCTGTTTTGAAAATAATCAACAGAAAATCATTGTGAGTAGCAGCCCGAGAGCATACAGATATAAAGCACCATAAAAAAAAGCATTGGCTCCAACAGCCAGTTAAAAATAATATCAGTGACTGGTGCTTGTGCAGGTCAAAGATCAAGTCTCTCTCTGTCTCTGTCTCTCTCTCTCTCTCTCTCTCTCTCTCTCTCTCTCCTACTCCCACTATTTTGTGAATGTTCTGGTCATGCCTTACTCTGTATTACTCTGAACTCTGTATCATGTTGTAGCTCAATCAATAAACACAGTGACTGTAACAACTCAACTTCAGTATGTTGTTGAATAACTACTGA
Source organism: Alosa sapidissima (assembly GCF_018492685.1). Lineage (NCBI taxonomy): Eukaryota > Metazoa > Chordata > Actinopteri > Clupeiformes > Clupeidae > Alosa > Alosa sapidissima. The sequence continues at coordinate 8,660,598 of NC_055966.1, forward strand.
ACGTCACCTTTACCAAATCCAACCCCTAGCCTTAACCATAAATTTGCAGTTAACAGAGTGTCAACAGATGGTTTGTTGTAATATGACCATCTGTAAATACTATCCAAGTAAAGTGTGACCAAATATTCTACTTCACTGGGCACAGATATGAAAGGATGTTGGGACATTCAACAACACCTGTTGTGTTGTTGATGAATGGCTAGTTGATTGTATGTAGTCACTCTCCACTTTCAAAGCAAGGCAAAGGCACACAATCTCACTGAACATCACCACAATAAATCATTAGGGCACCCAGCTATGTATACCAAGGCACCCCAGACGCAAGGAGTCACTTTTTCTTACACACAGTAAAAACAAATGCAGTGGCAACTGGGAGTGTGTGTGTGTGTGTGTGTGTGTGGGGGGGTGATGGTGTCCCTGAGGTCTCAACAGGTGCGCCGGGCTCCTGGCGAGGTCCTCCGGTGACAGCTGTGTCACTCTTGTGTGTCAGCCGAGCGGAGGCCCCCTGCCCTGGCGGCTGACGGCAGACTGACAGGTGGTCGCCATATACCACCTCCTCCTCCATCCATCCATCCATCCATCGAGGTCCCCTCGCCGAGCCCCCGCGGGTTTGGGTTTCAGCCCCAGGGGGAGACGGGCTGTCTGCAGTGGCCTGTGGGCTGAGTGGCGGCTGGCTGGCCGCTGACAAAGACAAACACAGATGCCGATTTCGGGGGCCGCGTCACCTGTTCGGTTCTGTTGAAAAGTAGTGATTCATTGATGAAACCTCTGCTTTCTTTGGGTTGTTTATGAACTTTTTTTTTTTGCTGTGCCAGGTATGGGTGACCGTGACATAATGGCTTAAGCCGCCCACTGTTACAGTCCTGCTAGCTCTCTGCTTACTGATGTTTGCTGGTATTTTGCTGTTGAATTCTCAGCAGCTCTTTGTATTAGATTTCAGGACGTTTGATGGCAATTTCATAGGGCATGTATGATCAAATATGAATGAGTAAGCATACACTTTAAAACACACTCACACAATTTTTTTACACACACACGCACACAGACACACATAAACACACACACACGAACACACTCCCTAATCGCGCGTGGAAAAACACTGGGAATCATGCAGCTGCAACACCCCACGCCAATTAACGCAGCTCTGACCTCGCACATCTGGGTCAGTGAATCCGAGAGCAGGAACAAAGGGAACGCCGGGCACAGAATTCCAGTTCCCAATTACTCCGCACCCAGATCCACAGGCAACAATGACGCTGGTGAGAAGTTGGATGGAGCTGCAAGGGACAAACACAATGGGCCTCTATGGCAGTGGCTGGACAGGATTCAGGACTGCGGTGAAAAATAAACGGGACGCAGGGAGAGAAGTCTTGTTATTGTCTCCTGTGCTGGACACCCTGATTAAAGATACCTCGCGTTGGCCATGCATCTCTTTCTCTCCATCTCTCCATCCATCTATCCATCTATCTATCTATCTATTTATCTATCATCTATGTATGTATGTATGTATCTATCTATCTATCTATCTATCTATCTATCTACAATTTTCGAAGTAAATTGCATTCAACAAGCCATTACCAATAAAAGCCATAAAGTATTGCATATACAGTATGTCATTATCAACAAAAAAGCATAACAATAGCCAGAGGCCTGAGTATTTAGCACTCTACTGCTAAATACACGTCCATGTTCAATAGCTTGCCCAATGAAACAGCCGTTGAGAAGAGGTCTCTTTATGTTCTCAGTGCTCACTGTGTGTGTCACACATGTATCTGGTGACAAAACAGACAGGGGACACATATGGCGCTCTCACTTCAGACATCTGCAAGTTCAATCGATTCTACATATAAGGCTAGGGGAGAGGAAAAACAACAGAGGGGAAAAAGAAAGCCTGATACAGTATTTGCCTGCAGGTCATTAAGGCCAGTGCAGTATTTGGTGGCTGCTGTTGTTGTTGTTGTTGTTGTTGTGTAAGTCCTGGGACTGCTTTTCACTGTATGTTGTACAGTTCAGTGGGAGCTCATCTCCACAGCAATTACCCTGGTCTGACAGAGAGCGGGGAACTCAATACAGAGTGCCTGTGATCTAATACAGCAGATCCATCAGCCCCGGGCTGGGCCCACTCTGAAAAAAACACTCTGAACAATCGATGGATGTGCCACTGAACCTTTCATTCTTACAGAAAATACAAGCATGAAAACTGGAGTTTGGGCTGAAACTAGATCAGAATCAGAATCAGATCAACTTTATTATTATGTCATGACAGAAAATCCTCTTATCTAAGTTATTATCTTTGAATGAGAGAGTTGCAGTTGGGACCTGTGCTACTCTTAATTACTGTAATCAGCTCCTTTATACTTTCATGTCTTTCGGTAAAAGTTTACAGATTCTGGTAAACTGATATAGGATCAGTATAAAATACATAGTTCAACATTGGCTACCACTTTTTCAAAAGCACTAGTTACACCAGTTAAAATCAGTTGTTAATACTATTTAAAATGATTTATTATTTAAATTATTTAAATAGCCTTAACCTGCTATCAGACAAATGTAGCAAAGGGCAATACCATCTTACGTTGATCTTACGATGTCATTTTATTTAATATGTATTGCCTCATCATTAAGTTTACCATTACTGTAATCTGTGCTACAGTTGTGAATGGTAACGTGCCTGCTGTGTGTTATTGTTCCATGCTCGTGGGAGGAGTGAGGGGTAAGTGGCTAAGGGCTCTGCTCCTTTTGTGTGTTATTGTAACATTCTGATGTACAGTACTTCATGTTGGACTGAGGGAGGTCAAATATCAAACAAAGACTGACTGATGTGGCCATTGGCAAGACTGAGATAAAGTCAAACTAGCACCTCATAGTCACATGCTTGGCTTTTAGTTTTTTTCATTAGAGGGACTGATCACAGATCTCCCCTTCCATACATACATATGCGATTGATTATGCCTCAGGGTGCAGTGAAGATGACTTACTGGGTCAAATGGTGCCTAAAGGCATGGCATAGAAAGATGGGGGATGGAGAGAGAGAGAGAGAGAGAGAGAGAGAGAGAGAGAGAGGAAAAACAGGGATGTAGAGAAAGAAAATACACACTGAAGAACACAGAAGGCAGAGCAAACACAAACTGGAAACAGACAGGGCTAAAAATACACCATACTGAAATATTTAACTTACTGACCCAGAAACAGCCACAGTGTAATCATATCTGTGCTCCAACAGTGGAGACTGCACCAGCAAGAGCATGATATCATTAGTGCCATGGAAACCGTAATGACATGGGAGGAATAGGCTACCTTAGTAGCTGGAGGATGAATATGCCTGACAAACTATCCACAGAAGCCCTAAATATTTCATTTTTTTGATACAGTGTATTCACTCTCAGAATCTTGGGCTTTGAGATCAGTTTTACACTAGTTGTCTGGTCTCAGTGATTGCTTTAGAATTTCTCCCTAAAACCTTTTGATAACCTTTTGTTTTTGATTAATCATATGAAAACATTTTTACAGAGTTATGTTTTGTTCTATTCAAAGCAGCATTAGTGTTGGAACAACATATTGCTACTTTTTGAAGAAAATTAGTTTTGGTGACATTGGTACACAGTCATGTGAAGCTAACCAGGCAATCCATCATGTAGTTCTTCAGTCCAGTTCAGTTTCATCATAGGAGAGACTCCTATGATGAAATGTAGGGGGGGGGGCACGTTTATATCACCCCCAAAAGAAACATTTTTGTGCTGTTGTGGATGTTTTCAGAGTTTTTACATGCCTTCAAGTTTGATAATCTGCCAATTACTTGGATCATGCTGCTCCTGCATAATACTCAACCATCACATTTGACCTTTTCCATGGTTGCATTTAGGTTGTACTGCTCCATGCAGTCTGGAATTAGGGAAATGACATAATTTTTGCTTGGTCATTTAACAAATGACTGGTCCTCGTGTTCTGATGACTGCTCCTGGTCTTCATCAGTTTTATTCTAATCACTGTGTATTGTAGTAAAAGGCAGAATAAAGACTACTTATGCACATGTGAATATAATCGAGCCTTATGATAGGTTAAAGGGTTTATGAGGGCAGAAACATGCATGCATAGATCTGTATCACTATCATCAGTGACAGAGACATTTTGTGGGCTTGATGTGTGCTGGGATAATTGGCCTATATGTTCTGGAAAGGGGGGAGATTAGTGGTGACCTCTCTATTCACAAACTGGTGGACGTGTGAGAATATGTCAATGGAAGATCTAAGTGGTACTTTTGATCTAAGTGGTAGATGGCTAGGACAGTCACCAGTTATATGGGAAATCTCTCACAGTTTATCACACACAGCAATGGGCACACTGCCTGGAAATATTACAGTTAAAAGAATCAGAGTTTTCTTACTTGTGCTATTTATAGCTCTACAATGAAACAATTTTAAAATATGGAAATTGGAATTCTGAAGGTGAATAAAGTATTTCAGAATTTGTTCAATGCCATTGGCTTTTAAAAACTATTATCTAGATGACAGCTGTGCATTTTCATGTGATTCATATGAAAAAAGACAAAAATCGTTAATGTCTACAACCACATCACCATATGAACACTAATGTTTAATATACCTTAATATGTAATATGCCCACCCCAAATTACATGATGCCCTCCCTCCCCACAAAACATTTACATTCTCTCTAATAGGGATATAATTACAGTATGCACTGAGACCAAATTCCACTAGGATATGGCCTGTGAGATACGATAATAGATGAGAAAAGAGAGCAGAGAAGAGAAGAGAAGAGAAGAGAAGAGACGAAGAGAAGAGAGGAGAAGAAATGAAGAGAAGAGAGAAGAAAAGAGACAAAGAGAAGAGAGGAGAAGAGAAGAGACGAAGAGAGGAGAGGAGAAGAGATGAAGAGAAGAGAAGAGAGAAGAAGAGAGAAGTGAAGAAACGAAGAGAAGAGAAGAGAAGAGAAGAGACGAAGAGAAGAGAGGAGAAGAAATGAAGAGAAGAGAGAAGAAAAGAGACAAAGAGAAGAGAGGAGAAGAGAAGAGACGAAGAGAGGAGAGGAGAAGAGATGAAGAGAAGAGAAGAGAGAAGAAGAGAGAAGTGAAGAAACGAAGAGAAGAGAAGAGAAGAGAAGAGAAGAGACGAAGAGAAGAGAGGAGAAGAAATGAAGAGAAGAGAGAAGAAAAGAGACAAAGAGAAGAGAGGAGAAGAGAAGAGACGAAGAGAGGAGAGGAGAAGAGATGAAGAGAAGAGAAGAGAGAAGAAGAGAGAAGTGAAGAAACGAAGAGAAGAGAAGAGAAGAGAAGAGAAGAGACGAAGAGAAGAGAGGAGAAGAAATGAAGAGAAGAGAGAAGAAAAGAGACAAAGAGAAGAGAGGAGAAGAGAAGAGACGAAGAGAGGAGAGGAGAAGAGATGAAGAGAAGAGAAGAGAGAAGAAGAGAGAAGTGAAGAAACGAAGAGAAGAGAAGAGAAGAGAAGAGAAGAGACGAAGAGAAGAGAGGAGAAGAAATGAAGAGAAGAGAGAAGAAAAGAGACAAAGAGAAGAGAGGAGAAGAGAAGAGACGAAGAGAGGAGAGGAGAAGAGATGAAGAGAAGAGAAGAGAGAAGAAGAGAGAAGTGAAGAAACGAAGAGAAGAGAAGAGAAGAGACGAAGAGAAGAGAGGAGAAGAAATGAAGAGAAGAGAGAAGAAAAGAGACAAAGAGAAGAGAGGAGAAGAGAAGAGACGAAGAGAGGAGAGGAGAAGAGATGAAGAGAAGAGAAGAGAGAAGAAGAGAGAAGTGAAGAAACGAAGAGAAGAGAAGAGAAGAGAAGAGAAGAGAGGAAAAGAGAGAGGAGCGATGACCTGCTATAGGGCAGCTGTGTTTTCTGGCTCCCTCTGCCTTCACTGATGTTGAGCCAGTGAGTGGGGACCTCTTATGGACAAAGAGTGACCTCAATTCAAGTTGACATCTCGTCTATTGATCTGGACACTGCCGGCTGGCAAAGTCCCCAGAGACAGACAGCTTGCCCTTGTGGCTAACATTCATGTTTTAAAAACCCCTTAGCTGGAGGCTACGGCTGAGCTTTTCATCCAACCACTTTGTATAAATTACAGGGCTGAATCACAATGTCCCCCACCCCATTCCCAGCACATATTGGTTGAACTCAGGGATGCTCGTCCTCAGCCTCCACCCCCCAACACTGACCAACTGAAACTGCGTCACAACAGATACTGGAGATGTCGAGGCTAAGTGTGCCTGACAAACGTCTGTCAAGTGACCATCGAGGGAACCCGTTTGTTTGGGTTGGTAGATGTGCAGACAATTACCATCGGCTTGAGATGACTGGGTCTGCATTGAGATCCTTTCCACTGGCTGTCCAAAAAGGCAAATCTTATTCTTCATCAGCTTACAATAGTGGATCACTGAATTTAGACTTACGGTTAAAATAAGATGTTTCAGTGAATCGATTTTGGTGATAGATATACTTTTTTCACATATCTTTGTCATATTCTTTTTAAATAATAACTTCACTGTAACACCCTCTCATTTACCTGGATCAGCGCAATAAAAAATGTATATGGCCTGGGGGGACCTGCATGTGGCGTGTGTGCACATTTGAATGTGTGTGTGTGTGTCCATGTGTGTCCGTGTGTGAGTGTGCATGTGTATTTTATCCATTGGTGATTGGAGGGGTCACAGGGTTGGGCCTGGAGTGACAGCTGTGAAATGAAAGCATAAGTCATTCTCATATTTGCCTCTCCGTCCCCATGGCTCTGGAGATGGGGGTTGTATGCGTGCGTGCGTGTGTGTGGGTGGGTGGGGGGTCAAACATATTGAAGGGGAAAGGGCTGTGTGACATTTCTAACCCCCCTCCAAAAATCCCATCCTGAGAGGGTGAGTTAACATATACAGTGTCTGTCACTCTTTACAGACACCCTAGGTTATTATTACATGTTAAATTAGTTATGAATTCCATTACAATTACAATCCTTATATGTAAAATAGAACAAAAGCATTGATAGAGATGGAATGAGATCTCGATTCTGAGGCAAATTTAGCATTTTTTGGAAAAAAGACCAGATCAGTAGAATCAGGCAATGCTCTTTTTATGGTATGATATTTGGGCTGCTGGTCCTGGAGATATGAAGCTTGCAAGTGGTTTGGTATCAGACTTTTTGGACGGTTAATATGACAACTGACAAGAATGCCAGTAGTATCAGTTAAATTATCTGAAATCATACCAGTGTAGAATGTGGCAAGCAAGTCTGTCCAGGGAGCTGCTGTGGACATAATGCTTGAATTACTGATCATCTCAGAACTGATTTGTTTGCATGGTAGAAATGAATCACACAAAAACATTAATGATATCTGAATGACAGTTTTCTTTATATCATTCATTGATCAATTTTTCAAAACCTAAAATACAGGGAAAAAAACAATACTCTTATAGAAATATTTCTGTGAGCTAATAAAACAAAAGGTCCTGCTTCTCAAGGTCCCAATGGCTTTTGTATCCAAATGTTGACTTTACAAACTGTAGTGCCATTTTTGAATGTGAAACTGTTTTGACATCTGACTCCAATTGATTCTATACAGACAAGAAAATGATTACGATAGATATACCTATGCTACACAAGATGCCCTCTCCCTATAGGTCACCTGACATTCTCGCTGAGGTTTAATGGTTGGCAATATATATATATTTGTTCATTGATATTTACCTTGAACAGACAACAAGGCATTAACGCTCCCAATAAGCACTATAAACAGGATGGCCTTTGTGCTTGACATGGCGACTAAAGTACTATCTAGTTGTGCTGGACTTTTGGTGATAGCTGAGTAGAGTAAAACAGAGAGAAAGAGAGAGAGAGAGAAAGAGAGAGAGAGGGGAGGGGTGGGGTTTTCTGGCTGGTTTCATATATCAAGTGCCTCTTTTCACAGCTTCCAACCTCTTCAGAGACCCAAAAATACAAAGAAGGTCAACTCGGAAACAAACCGAAAGAGATTTTTTTTGTAACCACTACCACAAAACATTCCAAACAGTTCCTTTGCCGCTTTGGCTTTGGCAATGGCTTTCTTTTTACGTAAGTCTGTCCCAAAATATTTTTATTTGTCTCTCTGCTTCCACTTGGACATAATAGGAGATTCAACCCCCCCCCCCGACACACACACACACACACACACACACACACACACACACACACACACACACCAACCCCCCTCCCCTTCCCTCCCCCACCTCTCCATTCCAACCTCAGCTGCTGTGATCACACTGTTTGCCCTAGCTGCACAGAGTAGTACACCACACATATGGACACAATCTTGAGTTTCAGTTTGAAAAAAAAAAAATCTAGCTGAGCATTTTTATGAAGGCCCCCAAACAGACAATGAGATTATTCTCTCTGAATGTCCTTGTTTACAAAAAAAAGAAAAAAAAAAGAGTTTTGGCATTGGTACTTTTAATGGCTTCTGGTTCATTCGCAAAAGAGTTTCAAGAATCGGGCCTCTTCAGTAACAGCACAAAGCCCTTCTGCCAGCTCCTCTGAAATCTGCGTCCCCTTGTGCAGGGACTGGCATCAAGTGACTATTTATAAAAAAAAACCAACACAAGCAATGAGAGTCTGACGGACTTCAGTGAAGGATCAAGGTTCGTTCCCCAAGCGACAGCACAGAATCAGTTTGGGTCGCTCTGGGTTGCATCAGAACAGCGAGTGGTTCCTGATCATGTGAATGAGAGAGTTGACGCCAGTGGGCCCATACGGGTCTCAAACTGTCCATCAGTCAGGTCAGCCCTGGCAATGTGAAGAAGCGCTTGGGGGCCTGGGGCTGGGGGGTGGTTTAGGAGGTCAGTCAGAAAGCTGCTGACTGCCCGCATCCCCGTCTCACCCTACAGGGGGCAGATCAAGGGCCGTTCTCGTTGTAATGCAGGGCGAGGGGGCGGTCGCGCTGGACGGCGGGCATGTAGGGCCAGTTGTAGCTGGAGCCGGACAGGAGCATGTCCCGCAGGAGGGTCTCGATGGGCGTCTTGCCCACCAGGCGCACGAAGAATAGCTGCTCGATGACTGGCGAGGAGACGATGCGCAGCGAGGGCAGCCGCAGCAGCAGGCGGCCGAAGCGGTTGGGCTGGCTCGGGTACTGGTTACGCACATACTCCTCCAGCGCGCACTGAGACTTCTCCTGGATGCTCTCCACATGGGCCACGTCGGACAGACCCATGGCATCTGAGAGAGAGAGAGAGAGAGAGAGAGAGAGAGAGCGAGGGAGAGGGAGAGAGAGAGAGCAAAGAAAAAAGAGGAATGGGTATTGTTACTAGACAGAAAAAAGCGTTAACAAGCATATGGCACACAAAGGCAGAGTTGGATACTGGCTATAGACATTGACCCAGATTATTTTCAGATCTTTATCTGACCACTTTTGAGCAATCAGATAATGGGCCAGTTTGACATTTCACCCATTAGTCTCTTTTTTGTGCAACAGCAAAGTCACAAACATGTGATGGCCTTTGGTATAGTTTCATAAGGCAAGTTTCATAACCAGATGCAGGAAGTCACCACATACAGTATTCACTTTCTATGTATCCACTGCACTTTAATCCGCATGACAGCGTTCAACTTTCAGACCCGCTTTTGCACAGAAAGGGAAGCTTTATACAACTCCTTTTTTCATAAATGCTGACACTCTCCTTTAGTTTCTTTTCCCCCTGTCCATTTATTAGTGTTCCGAGCATAAATGTCTTCCTGCTGAGCTTCTGTTTGCCCTGCAACAAAAGATTAATTGCTTAACATTTCTATGGTGATTACGAACCCCCTGGGCGAGGCATAACTGTCACGTCTGCCCTCCGCTGAAACCCCCGTGGATAAAAACATCAGTGGCCCTCCGCCATTTTGGATGAGTGGGCATCAAATCAGACACCTCGACAACAATGCTCTCGCTGACAGGGCTTGCGTGCTTCCACCACACCTAACATGGGGAGCGGACGCTTAGTCGGGCCCCGGACCCCCTTTGTCTCTCGACTGTACAGGCAGACAGACGGACAGACACATAAAAAGACAGACGGGTAGGAGGGAAATATTGTTTGGGGGGGGGGGGGTGCGGGGGCATGAGCATGTGTGTGTGTGTGTGTGTGTGTGTGTGTGTGTGTGTGTGTGTGTGTGTGTGTGTTGGGGGGTGAGGCGGTGAACATTGGTGACATTAGACGTCCGCTCGCTGATCCAGGGTGATGGGTCGGAGGGTACAGCCGCCCCTGGGCTGGAGGTTAGGGGGCACCGGAGTTTGTCTGGCCCTGTTAGCTCATGCTGGCAGGTCTCTGTGGGAGGGCGGGGATGAACGGGGGGGGGGTGGGGGGGTTGCTCTGGCTGGAGTTGGAGGACAGATCACAGTGATGCCCTGGGCTACAGAGGTTATGTAGGTCAGGGCCAGGCTGTGGCAAATCCCTCTCGCTAGAACTCGCCATGCATAATTCAGCCATGTTGGTGGGGGTGCAAAGGGCTGAGGGGACGGAGGTGGGAGGTGGAAATAGGGGTGGTGTGTGGGTGTGGGTGTGGGTGTGGGTGTGGGGTGGGGGGGTTGGCTGTCAGGGCTGGTTTCAATAATAGATGGAAGCGTGAAGAGGAGAGTGATGGAAAAAGAAGAAGAGGAAATAAAGGGGCAGGAGAGAGAGAGAGAGAGAGAGAGAGAGAGAGAGAGAGAGAGAGAGAGGAAAAAAGAGAAAGAGAGAGAGGGAGAAAGAGAGAGAGAGAGAGAGAGAGAGAGAGAGAGAGAGAGATAGGGAGAGAGAGAGATGCAGCCATCCAGCCATCCATTTGGAAGAGTGCAGCAGCCCTGAGCCAGGTGCTCTGCTGGAAAAAAGGCTTTCTGACAACATGGGCCTGAGTGTGTGTCTATGAGAGAGCCCTCATTTGAGAATGACAACACGGCTGGGAGAGACACCTCGGAGTCAAGGCTTTGGACCTGTGCTATGGACACCCGTCCCATCTGGCGTGACTGCGGTGGCAAGGGTGACAGTCGCAGAGGTACTGCACTCCGCTCACTTAATTAAATAAACATGAGCCGGAAGATCATGTAATGTGCTGCATAAAAATGAATGAGGAAGTGCTACCTAGAAGGGTCAAGTGCAGACACTTAAAAACACATTAATACCACGCTGTATGTACCACGCAGATGTACACTGTAGGGGCATAGCACAACTAGCCAAGCCCTTCAGCCACCCTACGTCACCTCCAGAGAGAGTGGGGGGCACTCCATGTCCTTTCTGTGATAGCAGAAGGTGGAAGGAAAAAAATGGAAAACAAAACCTGACACTAAAAAGGAACAAGTCCTTCTAGACATGTTTGACAACATGTCAACCTTTGTGATACATGAAATATAATAGTCAAATATAATTGTGCCACATCATTTCAGATCTACTTTTGATTCTATATATTTACAAAGTGATATTCACTCAAACAAATTCAGTCACTGTATCAGATATCATAGAAATGGATTTTCAGGGCGAACCCTTCTAACTTCTGGATTTAATGTTTGCCAATCTTTGTTAACCTCTTTGAGTCAGTATTGAACAATTTGCTAACAACCCAACACTAGGATAACCCAGCTAGCTATCTGACGATGTACCATCCAACGTCACTGGGTAAACATGGCTTCACAGAGGCTTGCACAAACAGAGCACTCTATTTTGTATACTACATGCATTAGATAATATGTTATTATATGTTGTATTTTAATGTATTTGTGTGGCTTTGCCTTTCTGTTTTTACTAGACAGCAAATTAACCCTTTTGGGGTTAATAAAGTTCTACTCGTCTGGGCTTGAGTTTTACTTTAAATTGATCCGGTCCTGATCCAGTGTGAATGCATCCGAACCACTCCAGATCAATGCCAGGTCTGATTCATGTTGTGTGCGGAACATCCACTTATGCACAATATATAGTGAATATGGTATAATGACTAGTTATTATGATAATAACTAGTGAATAACTAGTGAATTGTGATGGTTATTCGCTCTAGGTGCAGTATGTGTGTGAATAAATAGATTCCGAACCCATCTCCAGAGTCAACTACTACCAGAGAAGAAGAACCTGGGCGCTAGGCTAGGCTACATACCAGAGGTGAAGAGCACGATGGATTTGAGGCAGGAGTACTCGGCTGTGTCCACCTGCAGGACCTTTAGCTTCTCCACTTGCTCCTGGAAGACACGGATGTGGTCCATGAAAGCCACCACGCGCTCGGCAGACATGGGGGAGGCGTGCAGGCCGGCTGCGGCCAGGAGGGGCGCCACGTGCAGGGGCATGGAGCACTGGGCAGCATTCAGCACAAACAGCTCGCTCCATGACATGCGCAACAGCGCCACCTAGGCACAGGGAGTAGACACAAGGATCTTGGTTACATGAAGTCAAATTTATGAAACTCAATCAACAAAACGCAGCATCAACCCGCTTGGCACAGTTGCATGTTGCAGGTTAAACTTCTAATCAATATTTGCAAAAAGGTTTGGATACACTTAGATATGATTACAAAATCCTGTTCTTCCTTTGTGAGCCTTGAATATTTGCTTCTACCAAGCACAAGCAATGTGGCGAGTTTTTCATCTTCCCTATGCAGTACATGAATGCATACTGCCCCAATATGCCGAGCACAATGCAATGCTGCTTGAATGGCCAAAGCGCCGCCACTTCCTGGCTAAGTGCGCTCACCTGGTCCATGAGTTGCAGGTCAGGGAAGAAGGGGATGTTCTTGGCCCACTCCACAGCACTGAAGAGCAGCCTGGCGGCCAGCTCGCAGATGTTCTCAATGCCCATCAGGTTGTTGGACTGCATGCACTGGGCCCCGTAGCGAGACGTGGGGTACGGCTCGGCCCTCAACAGCAGCGAGATGAAGCCGGACAAGTAGGGCTGACCGTTGTAAGGATCGCTGCCATTGGTCAGGTACTGCCCAGGGCTGGTCTGGGAGTTGGACATACGGCCCCTCTGGACGGCTATAGCATGAGAGACAAGAATAACAGAAAAGACAGAAGAATATGATTAATCTGGGATCTTACATGAGAAGACATACATTTTTTTTAATAAAGAATAAAATAACTACGATATTTGATTCAAGTCCTGCACCACATGTGACCTTCAGACTATGATATTTTTTTCAAGTGGAACAGAATTTTTTTTTTCAGCATCAGTAAATCGAGCTGAACACGGGTGGTGACAGATTGCACTACTGACAATGGCGTTTGGCTTCCCTCAGCAGCCTCTGCAGGATCAACACAATCACAGCTAAAAGCCACGTGAAGGTTATGTCAGGTGTCAAAAGACGAGGAGAAATGTGAAATGTCGCAACAGCCTCGCGCCTTCACCCACCCACCCGCCCGGCCCACAGCAGGGCAATTGTGAAATCCGTCTTTCCTGAAGCAGAGACGGAACAAGTGAATGACATATAAAGGAAAGAGAAAGAGAGTGAAAAATGAAAAGAGATGGGGGGGCACAGAGAAAGAGACAGAAACAGACAGATAGAGAGAGAGAGAGAGAGAGAGAGAGAGAGAGAGCATGTGTGTGTATGTGTGGTTATGCGTGTGTATTTCTGTGGTTATGTGTGTGTGTTTTGTGGTTATGTGTGTGTGGTTATGTGTGTGTGTTTGTGTGTGTGTGTGTGTGTGTGTGTGTGTGTGGTTATGTGTGTGTGTGTGTGTATGTGTGTGTGGTTATATGTGTGTGTGTGTGTGTTTTGTGGTTATATGTATGTGTGGTTATGTGTGTTTGTGTGTGTGTGCTTGTGTGTGTGTGTGTGTCTTTGGTGAGTGATGGCGAAGGGAAGGTGTGCTAAAGTGGGATTGCTCTTCACACCTCCCTTCAGCAAATGGCTCAGCCGGGGGCCAAAGGGGCACAGAGAGGCCAGCGGTCGCCCAGATCTGCTGCACTGCCCTGCCCCATGCTGCCCCGCACTGCCCCTGCACACTGCCATGGCTCAGAGCCCATTTGGAAAACACCTGTTACACCATCCTGCTGTCTGCCTAATAACTCCATCTACAGTTACACCCAGACAGGGGCGGGGGTAGAGAGAGAGAGAGAACATGAGAAAGAGAAAGAAAGACAAGAGAGAGAGGGGGGGGGGGAGTATGTGAGACAGAGTGAGAGAGGGAATGACAAGAGAGTGGAGGAAGAAGAAAGAGACAGAGCGTAAGATAGAAAGGAAAGAGAGAAAAAGTAAGAGAAGGAGAAAGGGAGGGTGACAGAGGAGGGGTGGTGTAAATACATTTAGGATGGAAACTGTTTTCCCACCCAGCGTCTCTTCACCCCAAAATAGAACTGTTGTGTCAATGGCTCCCGCTGAGGTATTGTACGTCAGAGGGGTCATAATCTTACTCTGACTTACTCTGCATCAACGCGCCCTGGCCAACTTCACAACCCCGAATAATGCTTATATAACAGTGATAATACCGTTTGATTTGGGTGAACCAGAGAATATTTTTAACTTTCAAACTGAAAAAAGGCTCATCCATGTGCTTGTGTGAGTGGGGAATGACAAATGACCCAAGGAACAGAAGATAGAGGTCAAAGTGATTGACCGACGATAGAGACAAGGATGAAATGAGACACAATGTACGACGGAGAAAGATAGGAGGCTAAAGAGACATGGAAGGCATGTGGGGTTCAGCTGCAAAATTATGCCACAATCTGCTCCCTCTAGCTCTCCACTTTTGTAGACTAAAGTCTTGTTCTCTCTCTCTCTCTCCCTCTCTCTCTCTTTCTCTCTCCCTCTCTTTCCCTTTGCCTGTGTGCCTTCATGTATCTCACTTTGTCTTGTTCTCTCTGTCACTCAGGTCAACACGGAGGCCAGAATCTCAGCCCCCAATCAAACAGCAGCCACTAGTAGAAGTGACATGCACCCAAATGCTGGAGCCCAGCAATGCAAAGCCGGGGACTCTGACCTCAGTGCTCTCACTGGGATGACAGACAGAGCGCCGGAGAGCAGAGACGCAGCCACACACACACACACACACACACAGGGAGATGCAGAGGGTCACAACCGTCACCGGCACAGACACACACCAAGGGAAACGCAGAGGGCTTTTAGTACAGCCGCCAGCACCGCCGCGGTAACAGGAACAACGGTGGCAGCAGCAAGACTCTCAAAGCACAAATTGGACTTCTCAAACGGCAGCACGCTCCAGCAAGCACCCGTGAGAGAGAGAGAAAGTAAAAATGAGAGAGAGAGAGAGAGAGAGAGCTGTCCTGATTTAACCTTTGCTCTTACAGCTATGGGGTAATGGCGACCAAAAAAAAAGGAAGAAAACACGTCAGACGCTTATGTAATGGGAATCAATTTAGCAAAATGTCTGTAATCAAAGGGATTCCCTGCACTGCGCAGACGTTAAAGTCACTACCACGAGAGAGTAAATGAGTATACTAAATTAAATTGCACTCCACAATCTGGTCCCTACCAACTGTGTGTGTGTGTGTGTGTGTGTGTGTGTGTGTGTGTATGTATGTGCACACACGTGCGTGTTTGTGAGTTCCAGTATCGTGTAACACGCAAGGAAAGCAAAGTATAGAGAAAGGAGGTATAGAGAAAGTCGCTAAGAAAAACAACGCTTCAAAAAACACCTCCAATAACTTTAACAACTCACGTCGCTACAGATAAGTGCCGAGGAAGACAGGGACTACACAAGAGGGTGAAACAGAAAGAAAAATAGAGTGAGGAAGTGTTTGTGTGTGTCTGTGTCTGTGTGTGTAATGTGTTTGTGTGTGAGAGAGAAAGAAAGTGTATGTGTTAGAGAGAGAGAGAGAGAGAGAGAGAGAGAGAGAGACAGAGACAGGAAAGAGGGAAGGTTTGCGTGAGGAGACTCAGGCACATTAGCTGCTGCAGACCTTTTTACTATCCCAAGCTACATGCTGCAGCAGCTGCAATAGAGCCCGGCTGCATTAATAAGAGAGATGTGAGCACTGTCCTGGACAGGAGAGAGAGAGAGAGAGAGAGGGTGGAAGGGGTGAGGGTTCGGTGAATGAGATGTAACGATCTTAAAGCTGGCCTATTTTCTTGGGGTGTGAAGTGGAAGTGCTTTGGTGGGAAAGTGAGCAGTGGAAGCCAGTGGCTACAACTAGAACAATGACGAATGGAAAGTTCTAGATTTATGAACCAGCACTAGCCTGGAAAATCCAGACTCTGATAATCTAGAAAGATTAAGGGTCTGGCAAAGAGCAATGTAATGGCCCAACTCGAGGGGCGGCAACAAGCATGCATTTAAAAATCTCACTGCATGTAATTGGATAACACTAGACCATGTTTACTCTGAATGATTTCGGACTTCGGCGCAATCGGATAACACTACGACCAATGTGTACTGTCCTCCAACGTTGCAGCGCTGTCTTCATCAGTTTAGCTGGTTCCCCGGAATGCAAGGGGAAAAAGTAACGTGCATCATTGCTCGTTGCCAGAGTGTCTCGCAGAGACAATTCCATTGTGCTCTCGCGAGAACTCTGAATTTCCAGGGTAAACCAGCACTGTTGCTTACCTGTAAGTTATCTCACTCAATTCCGTTACATACAGACATTCTTTTCAACCCTCAATCCAGACCAGAGCTTTCAGGCTGTTGCTGGACATAAGTGTGTGTGTGTGTGTGAGGCAGAAAGAGAAAGATAGATAGGTAGATCGATAGAGAGAGAGAGCGTAAGAGAGAGAGTATGGGAAAAGGCCCACAGTCCTTTTGACTGCAATCCCGGGTGAACTACAATTAATGTGTGTCTGAGCTGATATTTACACTAACACCGAGGGGAACCGTTGTGTTTGGACTTAGCCCCCGAAACATGTGCCTTTTGACCTATATTTCACCCCACACTGGAAAGGTATACGCTGTAGGCTGTAGGCAGCGTAAGAGGAGACAACGCAGTGTGGTGAGCATCCCAACATCAGCACACGGAGATGAGGGTACGCCCTGGCCAATGCCAGCGCACTTGACAAACACAACATTAAGAGGTGAGGTTTGCAAGTGATTCACCTACGCTTTGGCTCATGAATTCACTTACACTTTATACTAACCCAATACACCGTACACAATACATTTGAACCCAAATAGGATCACTCAAGCCCGTTTCCCTCTCCATCTCTTTCTTTATCTACTTTTATGGCCAAAAGAATGTGTGTGGGTGTGAGTGCGTAGACGTGTGCATGACTATGTACCGTATAGTGTGTGTGTGTGTGTGTGTGTGTGTGTGTGTATGTGTGTGTTTGTGTGGGTGTGTAAATATGCCAAACTCCTCATGGAGTCTATATTGAGCTTTTTTGCATTGACAGGTCAGGGGAGAGCATGCAGAACATTCCAGTGGGGTGGCTGCTTGCAGGAGCCTGTGGACCTGTCACCCCGGCAGTTACACACACATACACACACACACACACACACACACACACACACACACACACACACACACACACACACACACACTACCCTAGGCTGGGTGCTGCTCTCTGCTCTCTCCCTGAGAAGAGCCCTTTGTCAGTCAGGAATGTCCATCGTGTCAAAGAGAGATGTGGGTGTACAAACAGGTAAGGCAGTTTCACCAGCACAACATGGGAGAACTGAGCCTGTCAACGTGGCAGAAAAGGACAAACAAAATATCTTCAGTCTGCGCTTCAGCCCCTTGTAAAGAGATCTTTACTCAGCACAAGAAGCCTTGAACTCTACGCAATTGTTCTCTCTGTCTCTCTCTCTCTCGCTCTCTAAGTAAACAGCTAATACAAAAATGTCCAACTTGTAGCTGAAAAGCAAAAGAGAGCTTAAAACATGAATTTTGAGGTCAGCGGAACACAAATCAGTGCATAATTTGTCCTCAGTCAGATCCCTGTGCACGTGATCTTTGTGTGGGAGGCAGTGAGTGGGCTTTCTGAGCACGAGGGGGCAAAGAACAGATTGCCTTTTGAGTTAGTGTGTCTCTCTTCCTTCTTCCTTCTTCCCCCCCCCCCCCTCTCTCTCTCTCTCTCTCTCTCTCTCTCAATTGTTAACAGAAAGGAAAACTTCATACATTTTACTGTATGACACTTATTTCAAATAATTGCATTTTTTGAGAATGGATGGTATATGGCGTAGGATAGGTTTTAAAAGGCCGTTTAAAATAGAGATGCACAGATTGTGAAATTCTGGACCGTTACAGATACTGATACCGTTTAAAATAACAATTTGGCTGATAACCGATGCCGTTACTGATTAAAATATATTTGACAAAAATAACAATTTTCAAGTCTTTCAGGCCTTCATAGCACCATCTGTAAATGTCCCAGTTCGCACATAACAAAACATTCTTACAGTGCCGAATTGATGCTACATAACAACAGGACTGACATCGTCTGATACTGATGTTAGACCGATATATTAGTGCATCCCTAGTTTAAAAGGCATTTGGCTTCTGGTTGCCATTGTGGGAAAGTTCTCAGAGCTGCACTAACGTTTAACATTGATCTTTTCAGCTTGCTGTTGCTTTTTTCACAGAAATAACTGTCCCCATTATCTCTCATGTCCCCAGGTCAGAGAGATCATTGGGTCATTATGAAAGTGCAGTTACTCTCACTAACATTTCCCTGGGAAAAAAATGGGAAATTTTGTCAGTGAACAAAAACATTTTGTTTGGAGACATATATATATATTTTCTATAAATATATATAATATGACCGAATCAAAACAGATAAACAAATGGCATTGACCATGCAGTACAGTTGTAATGGCCTCTGTACAATATAATGAGGCTATAGGAAAGCGTTGTGGAAAAGTTTTGTGTCCAAAAATGCCAATCAGCAATGGACACAAAACCATAAGTCCAGTGTCTATTGCAGAGTCAATTGTGCAGTGTGCAGATGATTTCCACTGTGGAATGGGCCAGAGAAACCCAAATGGTCAAGTATGGCCTACCAACAAACCTA
Source organism: Alosa sapidissima (assembly GCF_018492685.1). Taxonomy (NCBI): domain Eukaryota; kingdom Metazoa; phylum Chordata; class Actinopteri; order Clupeiformes; family Clupeidae; genus Alosa; species Alosa sapidissima. The sequence continues at coordinate 8,679,460 of NC_055966.1, forward strand.
TAACAATTCTGGTGTGCAGGCCAGATTACTGCACGACACACAAAGCATAACATGCTGGGCCTCTTGATCTGGTTCTTGTCAGGAGACCCCATTGCATAATTCAGGGAAAGTCATAAGTTATGTATAACCTCAAGAGTAGAACGAGAGGAAGCCCGCATGTGTGTGATTCTTCAGTCAAGATGTTACCGAATGTTTTTGCGCAAGACTAGTTAAACCTTAAAAACTCATCGAAATATGTAAAGCTGTGAAAACAAACAAAAAACATAAGCACTTTTATTTTTAATGAATTGTCATTTTCTATCATATGCCAAACTCTTCTCCACACTTGCCTATTCATCAGTGATCCCGTGCCTTGACAGTAAAAATGTAACAATTGTGCATTTGTAAAGCAATTATTATTTTAAAATGTAAAAGCCATAACATCATAGCCTATGTGTTCTAGCTATATGCAGCAATGTGATTTGTCATTTCTAATAAACAAAAACTACACATTAAGTCAAAAAAGAATAGTCTGATGTATTTCGTAAAATAAATATATCTTGACCCATTTACTCCAAAGGTTTTTGAGCCGTTGCTGTTGCCGTTTTGCGTCACATTTGGCAGAGCGGAAACAAAGGCCCCAACTAATAGCTAACTTTTCTTTCTGCTTTATGAAGGCCATTGGGCCTCCTTTTAGACTCAGCCGAGGTTTGACGGTTTATCAGTTCATTAACTAATCTCGTTCAGACCGCTGTGATATACCGTATAATGCACAATACGATGTGTATCACGAGTAGACCTAAATGTAATGTCATGGAACACGAGGTAAGACTACGTTACAGATTACAGACCGTGGTTCCCTGGTGGACCATTTGGACGGTGATGGAAGTGATGTTTTATTCCATTTCTAAATAAAGGTAGGGTATGAATCCACCTGGGCTACGGTCAAGATATCTGTCGTTGCTTGTCCTTGAAATGCATTACAACTAGTTGAGCAGAGACAAAACTGTTGACAAAAATGGAAGAGTAAGCCTATTTAACTTTCTCATTTAAATCATCATTCATTTGATGTATTGAGCGACCGCGAAAATTATCATGCAACCACCCTAGATAGGCCTTGTATAAAATAAACGTGTGTGGTGACATTATGGCAACTGAATCTGACTAAAACTCAGGTCCGCGGTTTTGTAGATAAAAGGTCAACAAACTGGAGTGCGTCAGGCGATCTCCTCGGGTTCAATCAGTCAGAAAGAAGCATGACTGGGTGAATTTACCCTGGAGTGCTGTTCATAAACAATGTGGATTGTGTGCGCACTTTGGAGAGTCCAGTGCATCACAACAAAAACATATTGAGTTACTAGAATAATTAAAGGCCTTCATTAACATTAATAATATTGACCTATTTTATATAGCATATGGCACGGTGATTTAGGATGGTTATGTTAACCTTTCAAAAGAGAAACATTCAGCGTTCACTTAACAATTTGCCAAAAAGACATTTAAATCAATCACAACTGGGTTTTCAACTAGAGGAGTGCATTCCTTAACTAGCAATTAAATTCCACCTTCGTCGGTGGGAGCAATCAAGATCAAACGAAACGAAAAAACATGAGTCGGCTAACGCGCATGTAAAATATCACGTATCCTATGTATTTCAGAGATCAAGCAAGACTTGAAAATTACAACAAAATCATAACGCACAAGCAAAGGCATACATTTGGAAGATCCAGAGCGTCCTCGCTTCGCGTGTTGTAATTAACATAAACCGTGTGATTGGACATGACGCGCCTGAGTAGGAACTGACTGATTAAAAGCGAAACGTTATGCTCCGCATACTCTGCATCACTGTTCCTCTTTGCACTAATTGACCCGTTCTTAATCATGCACAATACAGTAAATATACTGGAGGGCTTTGGTAGCAGCTAGGGTGTCGGGAGCAAAACCCATAATTAATAGGTAGACAAAGAGGGCCATCACCCAAAAAGTGCAAAATAACTGCATACTTGCGCACTGAATAACGCAAATAGCAAGTGGAACCTACAAAAACACAGCTGTGTTTAGGCATCGCTTGTTGTTTGTCCAGTGCTACCAGTAAACTTGAAGAAATATGTTAACATGATGCTACTGTCTTCTGGCCAAATTTGACCTTTATTACTAGAACTACTTTGTGCTCAAGTGACGATTCTTGTGGATGTACACAGACATTATTATTGTACCAGTGCCTTGTTCCCAGGGATTCAATCAGGACTTTCAACATTTCATAGTGTAAATCTGTGCATGCTCCTCCTAGCCTAGCCTATCTGAAAACAAAAGCGTCTTACCTTCTCTCCTCATGCCGACTTTCAAGCACTTCTTCAGGCGACAATACTGGCACTGATTTCGGTGATGTTGGTCGATAGGACAATCACGATTTCCCCGACATGTGTACGTCAGGTTCCTTCGCACCGAGCGCTTGAAGAAGCTCTTGCAACCCTCGCATGTGAACTGGCCGTAATGTTTACCACTGGACTTGTCTCCACACACCATGCAGTCCACATTGGGAATTTTGTCCCCAGAAAGTGCATCGTTCCCCGGAGTGGAACCAGACGGGGTTCCCGGCGTTCCACCGGGCTCCTGACTGCAAATCTGGAGTTGAGACCCGGGATCGGCCGAAATGTTCTCTTGCCACTGGTTTACTACCATTGCCATGCTATCCTACAACACTTTGGTTAAACAACCGATATAGCCTGACTCCGTTGCGCGGGGAGGAGATAGGGATCCGTTCTGACGTCTTGAGGAAACAAGATGAGCAGAGAGGCGCTTCACAGTTCCTAGAGATATGGAAAAAGTGTCCAATTGCCTATAATCAGACACGTCTTACACGAGTGTCCTAATGCTCTTTTACCGTGTAGTTTACAAATACTCATAGGCAATCAAAGTTCACAAAACAAGCGCGATAGCAACATGGTCATAGGAGTCCTGCCAGAAGGCTATTCCTTTCCGTGCGGAAATCCCCCCAAACACACAAAAGTTATAATGCAGACGGTGAATAACAGAGGGGACCCACTGTACGGAGAGCCGGTCCGTCACGAGAAGGTCATAGTGAGTCATTTACTGAAAATACGCGTTTCCACTTGCCTCCGATCTTTAGCCCGACCACCAGGAATCTTCTTGAACTTTGACAATTTCAGTCAGCCGTCAAACGAGAAAGGATAGGGGTATTATCCGCCAAGTGGGTATTAGTTCAAAATAAACTGCAGATATTCACATCTGCGGCCTTGTTTGCTAACTTCTTAAATATGAAATTACTCGTGGAATCAAATTCACGTGAGGTCCTATCAGTAGGCTGAGAAGTCCAGCGATAGAAATCTTGAGCCTCCTAGCACGAAAAGAAGCATCCAACAACGGCAAATCACCAGTTATACGCCAAAAGCAGTTGGGTTTCTGAGCAGAAATCTTTGCCAGTTTCAACGCAGTTCACCCGCCAGCAGTCGGTCCCCTCGCTGAGAATCGTAGTTCAGAAATTGGTGAAAGTGACACTTAACAGCCGCGCTCGTAGTAGTCCCTCCGACCGCTTTCCATATAAGGCTATTACTACCATATTAGGATAAGTCACCTTCCTTTTACTTCATCGCTAACGTGAAGTGACCACTCTAATTGGCCAGTAGAGGCAGAGGAAGGAACTGTGTGTCCAATTGGATTTAAGATTCAGTGGTTGAATATGCTTGACTTTTACAATCTTGTTTAGTACAAATAATGAACATCTTCGTTACTAAAACGCCGACCCTACAAACTTCAAGACTACAAGATTTTGTTTACCGCAAATTACGACGCAACACATTATAAGCATAAGCATATTATAAGATAAATATGTGTTTAAATGGAAGAGAATGGGTTAGAAAGGTCAACAAACTATAACTCTGAGGAGTGAGGTCAAGCGCGACTTCTTTAAATTAATTGTTCACAGAGAAGTTGTCTATTGATAGCCTAGGCTACCACTTAATTGTAGCATTATTTAATTTGTCCATAGTCTTACTTTAACTACAGGGACTAGAATAGCCTGACATTGATTAAAAAGATATTTGGAAAATATTTGAGTAGGCTATTTTGGGGAACGTCCACGTGCTGTTTTAACCTTTAAGGTGTGAAAAAAAAATTACTTAAGGTAAAGCTATAATGAGGTGCCTATTCTAAGATGAAGTGTTGGTTTCGTCACTTCTTGTTTTCTGGCAGAGTCGAAGGTTGAAAGGTTAGTTTTCGCGCTACGTTTGTTAGGTCATTTCATGTAAATATGCAATGTCAATATGCAAAACACACAGACCAGTTAGGCTACCTTTGATAATGTATCACCAGAACGGCCATCATCTGACAATGCAGCTTAGCTCACAAACATGTTATAATCTTGCTATGATTTTGTAACAAATGATTTTGTTCTTTTGTTATGAATAAGTTGAAAATGATATGTTTATGATACTGTAATGATTGACGATAATCATCATCACAACCACTTCATCATAGGAGGATACACTTTTTTAATGAAAGGGAAACGAGTGTAATTTGTAGGCTACAAAGAAAAGCAGTGGATTTTTTCCCTTAAAGAATCTGTTTTTTGAAAACCAAAAATGTTAGGCAATGGTTGGATTTTGTTACAAATGTTGTATAGGTCTAAAAATGTTTCAGACTCATTAATATCATGAAAGAACAACAAGACATTGAAAACAGTAAACAGACGTTCAAAGACTCTCTTGGACAACATAGCAATCATGATGAGTTTATTTGAACTTCATTTACAAGAAGTAAGGAAGGAAAAAATATTCTTCTTGCTACATATTATATCAAGGTCTAACTCTATATTAACAGTCTCAGTCTTTTTCACATTTACATGTTTACAATTTCACTGACACTGAGAATAGTTTAGCACAGCTCTGCTTCTCTCTCTCTCTCTCTCTCTCTCTCTCTTTCTCTCCTCTAAATTGCAAAAGGACACATGGAACCCCCAAGTGTCCCCAAATGTCCCAAGGACTCATGTGGGTTAGATATTAAGCACATGGAAATCCCATTGCTCTGTAAACATAACTGATCTCCATTCACATGTTTAAAACATTAATCACTAAACGACAGCCTCCTTGTCTATTAAGAGGAAGCCTGCCAGGATCAAACCTGAAAGCAATACCATAATGTACTCAGATCAGAACTAAATGTGAAGTTAGTAAAACTGGACACACATTTCTAAAAAATCATAATCTCTCTCTGTTGCTTACTAGTTGGAAGAAAACACCACCAACACACTTATTAGTGGTTAGTAGCGCTTACAGTGCTTGAGGCGATGAAGTTGGCCTTTAGCTTGCTTAATTGTTGTCACATGTAACCTTACCTGTCTGCCAATTAGCCCCATTGACTTGCTATTAGATCATTCCATGGACGATGGAGTAGTGACCAAGGGCAGTGTTTGTTGAAGGGGCCCTGTGATTAAGGGTAATTCTATACAGTGCAGCTTATTGAGGAAGGTTAGATTAGCTCCAGTGCATCTAATGAGGGGATATTGTTCAGTTGCTAAAGCATTCTAAGACTACTCTCTGGGTTCCTCATTGGCCTCTACATGACTTGCTTGTTCTTCTTTTATAGAGATGAGGCTTAAAGATGCCAGGTATTGAACTGCATGTAGGCGCTTGCTGTGTCCAACAGCATTATTTGTGTCTTGAGTGTAGAATGTCGAAAAGGTATTTAGGTTTTATTGTCATGTATCTCTTTTAACATTCCTGAATACTATGTATTGCTAACTAATCAGCAAATCAATGTATTACATAGCTACTAACATTATTTGGACAACACAACAGGACATTTGGGCCATATGGTGTGAATGAGTGGACAGGGTAGGGAGTTCAGCTCGGCAGCACCGGTGAGTGATGACCACACCAAATGGCTCAGTGACTTAAAATGGGGTCATGGAGTAAACATGACCGCATACTATGGCCTAGGAAATGCAGGGGCCACAGGTTTACTGGATAATTTATAGAGGTTCTGACACCACAAGAGTCTTTCTGCCTCTCTTACTCTCTCTCTCTCTCTCTTTCTCTCTCTCCCTCCTCTATGAGACATACACCCATGTTCAAATAGGTGTCCAAAAAGTAATTGGCATAGAATGGTATACCAAGATAGTAGTGGTCACTCAGATCATTAATTGAAAGGATGTTTCTATCATCTTGATTGCTGTGTCAATAGTGGATGTCCAGGGGACAGTTTTGTGTTTTTCTTCTTTAAAATAATACATCAGTAATATTTATCCAAAATCTATATTGTCAGAAGACACCCAGTATGTTTAATTTTCATACACAGTACATTTTACATTGACAGGATATGCGCCTGGCTGCTTTTTAATTGTGTTTTTAATGAATAAGAATATTTATGTACATGCAATATTAGTTTTATTATATTACTTTTACACATGTAATGCAAGAAAAAAGATGAACCTCCAAACATTAGCCAACATTGCTAAGTAGCCTCTAAAGACATGCTGAAATAGATAGTAATGAGGAGGGAGGAAGCACACCCATGTAGTGCAGTGTGCGGGGATAGGGATACGGCTGGGATAGGATACGGCTGGGATAGGGATACGGGCCTGCGGGTCAGCAGGGCTAGACTCACAGTGTTAGGTGAGGACTGGAATACCACACCGCCCAGTCGGATACATCTGTAGACCACTGCCAATGGACACTTTTAAAAGAGGACGGCATTGGGCAGTCACAAAAAAAACAACAACACAAGCACAGAGGTCAATATGAAAATTGTCAGACGATATGGTGATTTGTTATGGGACTTATTGAATTACCTAGTAATGCAACATTTTAATGTCCAAAAGAACTTAATTTCATAACTGAAACGTACAAAGTCAGCAGTACAGCAAGAAACTAAAACGGCCATCTCAATTGTCACACATAACACAAGTTACACACGCCTAAAAGCCGTACTAAATCAGTGCAGGAGAACTTAAGTGTGTGAGCATGTGTTTTATATAGCACCCAGACGTGACAGATTTTAGTGCAAGCTTTTTCCTTTAGCCGATTGGGGTTGATTAAGAGGTTAAACAGTGCGGGGCTTGGCGTCTTTAACTAAGATTTATCTGTTCCTGTGTTGACCCCCTTCTGGGGGCTGCTTCCCTCGCCCCAATGTCCCATGGATTTATTTAGTTATTTGTTTATGTATTCCAAAGGGGTCTTCGTACCCCCCCCCCCCCCCCCCCCCATCCACCCCCACCTCCCTAATTTTTTCCCTGTTTGTGTGTCCCAGCCTCATTTTTCATTGCGTTGAGACTGACTTTGAGGCTGTTTGCTGATTCAGCGGCCATCTCAGAGAAGGTCTGTTGTGACATTCATCATCTTAACAGAACTTCAAGGACTTTCAAAAAAAAAAGAAAGGAAAGAAAAAACAGTATGTTGAAATGTTAAATTGTATCAGTTGAACATAATAGTTCCAGGGGAAAAGATTGTTTAACAGCTGAAAAGTTTGTAAGAAACTCAGTAATGTTTAATGGAAGTCATGGCTGATTGATTTTTAGATTAGATTAATTTATGAGCCACACTGATGTTTCTTGTGAAAGAAACATTTGAACTCTTTAAAAAACTTGAAAAACAATTTTCCTCAACATCTTCCTCACTTTTTGCATTCATAACTTAATTCTGATCATGTTGTTTTAAAAGCATATAGTAGTGAAACAGTGAAAATATTATAGTTAAACACAAGATATAGTGCATGTTTAAATAAAACATAGGATAAAAACACATTAAAACCCGTTATAAAAAAATGTTAGAACTGTTTAAGAAATACACACACACACAGAGAAAGATAGAGATAGAGAGAGAGAAAGAGAGAGAGAAAGACATACATGCATAAACTTCTCTGGCGTAAGTGGAGAATGTGTGAGTCTTTTTCAGGCCTGCACAGCCAGCACTACAGTATGTGGCCAGCGTGACCCGACATGTCTCTGAAGCCAGAGGGGGTCCTGACCTTTGCCCCCCGGCTCCAAAACTAGGAAGATGAAAAAAGGGGGGGGGGAGGATTGGGCTAGAGGTTCGCTCCTAAACAAGGGCTTCTGTTTCGGCCGCTCCTGGAATGTCTGCTCCATAAAAAGATGCCTTGCGATCGACGGGAAGGGAGAGAGAGAGAGCGGGGACAAGCCGGGCAAAATGAAGAGACCACATTGTATGTGGTCCACTCGCGCCCTGAACGACCACTCTCAGTAATGACGAAAGCAACTCGGCGCGCACAAAAAAATCTGGCAGCTCTGTGGAAAAAGTCACAGTGAATGATGGTCGCCAGTGACGAAAACAGCTAGTGTTTGACTGCCCAAGTCCATATGGAATGGACATCAGTCCTTTTTACGAATATTACATTTGTCACAGATGCAGTCGCTGCATATGCTGCTACTGCAAAGCCTGTCCACGTTCATCCTTACAGCTGCATTTGAAGCCTTGAGGAGACCACAGGGGAGTGTTGGTGAGATAGTAAATTATCGGCCCTGGTGACTGTGACCAATGATCTTAACAAGGCAGAATGCTGGGCCGTTACAGATTTCCTCCTGCTCAGCCCGGACTGTCGCCACAACGCAATGTTTACAGCCGTCTTTACCCCCAAACTTCAGTCATGCGATCGGCCAATAAATTACTCTAAGCGGCGCTATCTAAGGGAGAGAGTCCTTGTGAAGGCGGGCTGTGGCATTGGTGGAGTTACCCTGACATTGAGGGCCAGGCCTGCAGATAACCTTGTGTTTTCACACTGTTTTTCACCAGCATGGCAGTGGCCTCCCCCCACCCAAGAGACAGCACACACACCCACACACACACACACACACATAAGCACACACTCCACCACCGCCCCGTAAAAGGATTTTAATCCATTCCAACTGGAACCGTGTTGACACAAGGCCTCAATACATCTTCAACTGGGCCTTTTGTGAATCAAGTCGGTGTGCTCAAATGTAAAGACAAGACGCACGGGCGTATAACGGGAAAAAATGGGGGGGGGGGGGGGGGGGCAGTGAGTGGAACCGGAGATTTTTATGCTGATTTAGTGTCCGGTTGAGAGCTCAACCTCCAATGTATTCGTCGGGGCAGGCTTGTGCAAATCATCTGCTCTATCTCTCTCTCACCACGTCACTGATGGACAGGAATGCGATATATCAGCAGCCAAGGCTGTTCATAAAAATCTCCACACTACAACGAGATCAAAATTAGGACACCAACACTGACCACCAGGCAAGGCTGCTTGAGTCTGTGTGCGAGCACAGACACTGACCACCAGGCAAGGTTGCTTGAGTGTGTGTGCGAGCACAGACACTGACCACCAGGCAAGGCTGCTTGAGTGTGTGTGCGAGCACAGACGCACAGCTAGCGTGGGCACGTGTCCACAGCCACATTCGCCGTCTCTCTGTTTGCGATTGTGGTGATGGCAGCCCACACTGTGATGTGTGGAAAGGTGCGTTGTGGGCTTGGAAAGGTGGCGGTGAGGGTGTGGGTGGGGATGGGCTTGTGGGGAGAAAGAGGAGGACCGGTGTGTGTGCGTGTGTGTGTGTGTGTGGGGGGGGGGGGGGTGTAGGCCGAATTCCCTGCAGTTAAAATCTCAGACGGTGGTCCTTAACGCATTCTCCCTCCCTCTCTCCCTCCCCATCCCAATAAAAACCTTCTGACCACCAGTTGACCTTTTGCGGTCTTCTCTCTCTCTCTCTCTCTCTCTCTCTCTGTCTCTCCCTCTTTCTCACCCCCCGCTCTCCTTCTCTCCCTCTTTCTCACTCCCTCTCTTTCCCTCTTTCTCTCTCCCTTTCTCACCCCTCTCTCTCTCTCTCTCTCTCTCTCTCTCTCTCTCTCTCTCTGCTCCCACTGCAGCCCACTGAAGACTGGAGGGGTCAGCAGCTGTGGGGGGGAGGTGGGGGGGTGGTTGACGTGAGGGCGGGGGGATGTAGGGTCACAAGGGTCGTGGTACTGGTAAAGTCATCGCTGGGGCTCCAACGCGGGGCATCGTTTCCCCCCTTCAAAGGCAGCCGTGACGTCCGCAGGGGCCGCCCCAATGGCCCCGCTGTTCCTGGGCTCCCAGAGGTCGAGCCGGAGCAGGGTTAATAAAGTGATCCCAGGTGTTGACCAGAGAGGAGCAGCCATCGCAGGCCCAGGCCTGGCCCCCCATTTCACACTACTACTGAGCAGGACAAGGGGAGACTGGGGGATTGAGTGTCCGAGCTCAACAAAAAAGATGGGACAGAGAGAGAGACACACACACACACACACACATACAGAAAAAAACAGAGGCTGGTGTCCACTGATCTTTAACCCAGCTGTTCGCTTTCATATTTAACGACAGACAGTAAACAGAATGCAAAGGAGACAGACAGAAGAGGAGCGTGTGGTCATGTATTTGTCCACCAGTGAGTGACATCAAAGCCAGTAGAGAGAGAGAGAGCCCTCCACAACAATGCATGCCCACCGACAGAGTAGCGGATTATGAATCACGGCAGAAGATTCCGCTGGGAGGGGGGGGGGGGGGGGGATCCCCCAAAGTGCTCGCAGTCACATTGCCCGCTAAATGGAAAACACAAGTGCAGATCAGGGGTTAAAGTGGGGAGAGGTGGGTAGGTGGGGCGGGGGGGGGGGGGGGGGTGGGAGTTGAGCCCTTCAATGAGAGGCAAAGGCGACCCCTTGAATAGCTGTGAAGATCAAGCCCTGGTGAATGGGAGTCATTGTGGTGAGAGCAAATCGGCTCTGACAAGGAGAGAAGAGCAAACAGAGGGATGCCGTCCGAGGACAAGTGCTACCGCGCTGGTGTTAAACTAGGGGGTGGCCACAGGAGTGCAGGTCTTCCCAAAATGCCCCCCCCCCTAAAAAAAAAAACTCAATGCCCTTTCCCCAACACCCCCCCCCCACACACACACACACATACTCCTCAAAAAAAGAGAGAAAGGGGGGCCCCAATTAATGCTAATTAACATCAACGACAAGCATGGAGCCATTAGTCCAGCTAATCCGTGGTTTACGTTTTCCTCTTGGAACCCTGCTGGCCAATTCTCACCCCAATCATAGAGGGGGACGTGTTGTTGGAAAGGACTCGGCATCAAAGCTTTTCTCTCCACAGCAAACCGCCCCATTAGTCCAAGAGCTGGAGCAGATCGGAACAGAAGCTCAAAGGTTTGAGTGTGTGTGTATGAGTGTGTGTGTATGAGTGTGTGTGTATGAGGATGAGGTGGGGTGGGGAGGGGGAATAGGGTTTTGGAGGGCATGGGTCGAGCTGGGGGTAGGTTGCTAAATTGCCACGCCTCCGGGGTTTAGACCCCAGTGCCATTCATCAATGACTTGTTGGGGGTCTTTGACGATTTCCCCGTCATTTAGGCCGGATGACATATTAGAGGGGTTAATGGATCTAATACTGTAAGAATGTATCATTAAGGAACTCTTTATTTTGGCAGCAAGGGGAGACAAGGGAGAGCGACCGCCGAAGAATTGTGCTCGATGTGGGAGTGGTGACCTTTGAGTGGACGTCGACCGATAGCGCTGTTCCCTCTGCCAGCGTTGTGCAACGCCGTGCTTTACACATGTATGTGCACGCACTCTCACACTTTAACACAATTTACACACACTCGCTCTCTCCCTCCCTCCCTCTCTCTCTCTCACACACACACACATTTTACACTCTCTTACACACAAAGCATTTGTGTTGACCACACCACTGTTTCGTTGGGCCATAAACTTTGGCGTGATCAGGGTTGTTAAAGGTTTTTGCACTGTAAACAATGTTTGTAGCCCTAGACCACTATTGAAACCACATGTACAACTCTTCTGTTATCAGTAGCTGATAGGTACTACCACATCAAGTTATTAACCAATAGAGTTGCAAACAGCAACAACATTAGAACATATTAATCACATCCTAATGGGGATTTTAACTTGTTTTCAAAATCAACACGGAAAACAAACACTGTTTCACTAGTGCATGCACCACTTAGAGAAGATAACTCGGTCTCCCCATATTCAGAGGTGCTACATTGTGGGTTTGTGAATAAATACAAAGGGGGGGAACAGCTGCAGCAGTCTCTGTTTTCTTGTCTCTGAGTCACTCCTGAGACTGGTAGCACATGTTCGTTAATGATCGATTACAAAGCCCACAATGAGAAAACTGGTAACTTGGGTCTGTAGCTGTTTCACAGGCCAAATCATCTGAAAGGACAAACCTTCTGCTGAACAGATTAAGCATGGCTGACTTGCCAGATTGATTATGATGGAGTTACCAGTTTGATCTCGGTGAGAGGGAGTGGCATAAGATAGTGTCAGTTAGATACTAATAAATTGCAGTTTGTCTTGGGTTATCTAAAGGATAGACTCGCATTACCTTCTTTTATAGCACCAGTGTGAAATCGTCTACACTTGTTGGCAATTAGAAGTCATTTTGAATTCCAGAGAGCACATGTCATAGTTTCAGCCATGAAAGGTCAAAGGGTCAGTGAACTTCTCGTTAAAGTCACCGTACAGAACCAGAATTGCATCTGCCTTACAAACACATTCTTAACCACAGATGACAAACTAGCACTGTATATCAGCAACTTATATATTGTGTCAGCAACTTGATATACAGTAGAAATTGTTGCTTAAGAGGTTGATCAACAACATACCAAATATATCCGAAAACACGTTACCCGTGTAAAATGTGGAGTGTCCGAAGCCAAAAGTAAAAGTTGTGAGAAGATGCTTTTAAGGCGGCTACTGGAACAAGCTCACACAACCACAGGCACCTATGCCTCCAGGCCAGGCTCTCCCCTCCCCCTCCCCTGAAACCCGATCTGTCGGCATGCAGCTCGGAATTCTTCAATCGCCCTGACATTTGACCTCTGCCCTTTTTGGCAGCGCAGAGAAGAGAAGATGAAGTGTCCAAGCCTCTCTTTCTCCAACACAAAAAATCCCCTGTTCTTGCAACCCTCCCACACACACACACACACACACAAAAACACACTCATACACAAGAGTCACATACGCATAAGTCTCTCTCAAACTCTGTCTAACACACACATTCACTAAAATTCAAATGTATGGACAAACACACACATAACCAATCACATGTGGATAAAATCAACCACACAAACAGTCCCTCATAGTATCTGAAAGACAATCTGAAGCACAAACACACACACACAAACCTCTCTTGAAGGAGACACACACACACATTCAGATCAGAGACTGACCCCTCCCATCCCTCCCAATTCCCGTAAAGCCTGAGGCGTAATTACTCTTAATATCTGGCTAATAGTATGTAAGGAGAACAGGATCTTCTATCAACTCTCCCTCAGCCAAACACCACACCAAGTCTGTCACTTGAAAGACTCATTCCGCACTCCGCTTTATGTGTCCATCTTGTTTTTCTCCTCCTGCATCTGACCAACACCAGTGGTGCAATACATGCATGTTTGATGTCACTGCTATGTCATTTTCCTCTTTGATTGTCCCATGACAATGTCGTCAGTGTTGGTGGCATCTGAAAGCCGCTGTTGTCCGGAGGTTGTGACTAAGTCCGGGGCCAGGTCAGTGCGCCAAGCTTTTCTTTCCATTCATACGCATGACAAACAACAAACTGTCTGTTACGCACTGTGTCAAAGCTCTTGATGTACAACTTCGTGGGAGTGAAGCGTGGTGTATGTGGGTTTTTTTGGGGGGGGACTGGTTTGTCTTCTTCAAATCTCTGCATGACTTGTGACTGTCACGGTTGGACCCATAATTAAGACTGCCGTGCCAGTCTGTTGTTTTAGGTTAAACAAGAAAATTACTTTTGGTTTGGTTTCTTTGGTTCCATTACTGAATTATACATAAAAAAAGACATTGATTCATTTTTCTTAATTCAGATTCAGTCAAATAAACCTTTGTTAGAACAACAGAGTCACAGCATGTGGTTTAACTTATTGAGTTATAGAGGGGTACACTTTAAACCAAGGTAAGTGGGTGTGGGGGGGCCTCAACTGTGTCAAATCAATGAAGAAAAAGCTCTCTTGATCCTTTTCCCCCTTAAACCCCACACCGTGGCTGATTAAATGTGGCCAATTTCTACGCCTGGGCCGCGAAAGCCTAGCCCTGAATGGGTCCACACAGTTAAACCCGAGTGTGCTGTCACTTCAGTGGCCTGAGGGGCTTCTGGGGTCGGGGGGTGGGTGGTTGGAGAGAGAAATAACCCACAAACTGGTTATTATGGTCAGCTCTGAACACGAAAGGGCAATGGCCCCTCGGGCCAAAACAGACTCGGGCCCTGCCTCCACTAGCCACCCCATATCCACCCCCCCCCCCCCCCCCCGCCCCGCGCACGTACGAAGAGAGCCGTCGGCGCAGCGCAGAACAGGGCCGCTAACATATCAGCGATAAAAAGCAAAACAATACTGAGAGAAAAAAAGAACAACAAGAAACAATAGGTGCAGCAGCAACGCTATCACCACAAAGACACAGCGTATGCATCATCCACCCCTTAATATGTGACCTCTGTTCACCTCACAATGGGGGCGTCAGGACCTGTCCCAAGTCTCTCCCCTGGGAATCATGGGAAACTGGAGGAAAAGGGACAGCCTGTGCATCTGTCCCCTGCCTTGGGGAAAAGAGAATTGGAGGGAGAAAGAGAGAGAATGAGAGAGAGAGAAGGGGATGGCATTCCTTCACCGCTTATCCCTCCCGTCCGAGAGAAACGGCTTTATGAAGCCATCCATCACCTCTTCAATGGGCCAGCGGCCTGCACCAGCCACCCCGAGTGGCCCTGAATGGTAGAGGGAGGAGCAGGCAGCCTCGGGGGGGGGCAGGACTCCTCCGCAGGCTGCTCTGATCTTTCACTTTAGCTCCTGAGAAACTCGCCAGTGAAAGTGGTTAGGCACCTTAGAGTTCTCCTCCTTTGGTCCTCAATCTCTCAGTGAAAAAAAGAAAAGAAAAAAAAAAAACAACAATAATAAAACAACAATAACAACAATACATGGGGCCGTTATTCTTACAGGGAGGTGCCGATTCTTGTTTTTCTTTCCTTTTTAATGGATTGGGAAAACAGATTCCATGTATGCTCAATAAACATCACCTTTGCCTTTGCAATACACATGTGGTCACTCACGTTCCTTCTCCCCCTCACAACTACGTATGTGGTTGATATGGAGGAGGAGTCCTGTCAAAGAGGAGTGAGGAGAGAGAAAAGAAAAGCAAACACACATTTCACATGAGATGAAACATGAAAAAAGTTTTGGGTGACGTCAAACAGTTTTCATGCCGTCAGAATCTCAGACTCCACAAACCTGACTGTGACGACAAATTACTTCAGAGGGCAAGAGAGCATTTCAGAAAACATTCCCCTTTGAACTTTTCCCCCGTAATCATTAACTGACTCACTGTTGTCGCTGTTCTATTTCTAATTTGTCATCCAGTTGTTGGTCCACAGAGGCATATGTATGTTCATTATTAACCGACAGAAGTACGAGCAGAGCGGCGATTTTGAACGCTCAGCACTCTCCTTTTAGTTGGCTGACAAGTCTGCCTCCTCTGCATCTTGTTTAGAAATGTGTGCAAAAGTTCTTGATGACCTCAGCTTTTCCTGTCCCGAGAGACGAGGTTAGTGATGGCTTGGATTGGGGGGGGGTGGGTTCTCTCTTTCATGCTCTGTCTCTATCTATCGCTCTCTCTTTCTGTCTCCCTCTCTCTGAGTTTTATTGGGTCTCCTAAACTCATCAGTACCTTGCCATTTAGTGAAAGTCAAATAATGGAGTCACTAATTGGTCATTTGCATGCAGGTAGGGTGGGAGGGGATAGGTCAATATCTGTGATGACTAACATCTACCTGAGTTTTGTCAAGTTGGATGAATATTCAAGAAAGAATTAATCTTGACAAATTGTCAGTTGACTCTTTTGATCATTGCTGGAAGAATGTGGAAAAAAATGAACATACTCCTAAAATCTCAGAAGTGTGCTATCCATGTGGGATCCATTGCACATTAACTGTTGCAGAGAGAATATCCAACTTCAGACATAGAGGGTGAACTCATGATACTGTATGGGTGAACTTAATGGCATTTGTTCTGTAATGGATGTGGAAATGATTGCCTTAGGAAATGAAAGAAAAAGTGTGTTGAGCAGTTGCCTTTGGCGCATTATTTGTTTGTCCCCCAGGAAACTGTAGACATTTAAAGACATCTATAGGACAGCTTTTGGGAGCCATACACAACTTTACACATTTCCAGTTGACCTCTCTTCTATTGTGCCGGTACTCCCAGAATGCCTGGCGCAGGAGGGGCCCAGAGTGAAGCTGCAAAAGGAGGCTTAGAGGTGAAACTATGCCTCCACTCATGCAGCATGTTTTTAAAGACAACCGAGCTGATTTTTCCTGAAGGATGAATCATTCCTGAAGGGGGGAAAAAAAAAACAAAACAAAAAAACACCAGGTTCTGGATGAGCTGCTAAGAAAGAAGTCAAAGAAAGAAAGGATAGAAAAAAAACGAGAGTAGGGTTGGAGAAAAAAAAAATCCCATAGGGTCCTTGCACTCCCCACTGAGCGCCTGGCCCACGGGGCCTTTCTCTGCTGACCACTGCCTGGGCCTGCCCCCCTCTGGCCCATTCAGCGCTGGACAATGCGTCCAGGCCGTGTTATTTGAGGCACTAAAGAGCCGGCCCTCCTTAGTGTCCGGGCACAATGGCTTCCCCATCGAGGCCTTTCTTCATCTCACCTCCCAAATGACAGGTTTCATCCTCTTTCCCCTGACCTAAGGGAGGAGTAGGGGCCTGCCCACCACCTTTCTCCTAAAACAACTCCTCCACCCACCCCCAACTCATCAAGCACCCCCACACCCCCAGCTTCTCCTTTTGGAGACGCCTCTCACACCAAAACCCCACTTACTCGCTACAGTCCCCGGTGACAGCTCTTTACAGTAGATGACTTAGTCATCAATTGATGCCACTGCTGACACTAACAAACTCAACCCAGATGTTTGACATCCGCCCATTGATCTTTTTAAAAAATCCTATTTGGCTAATCATGGACTGTGAATATGACAAGATGTGTGTTTGAGCGGGAAGGGACTTGAGACACTCTGTGTGGAGGGATCCTCAGGGGCAGGACTGGTGAATGATCTGGTAATGACAGGCTTTCTTTTCCCCCCAGTGCCTTCTCCTGGAGAGAGAGGTGCATTCCACAGAGATTGGTTCTTGAGCCCGGGTGATCCCGTATGGGAGAGTAAACAAACAAACATCAGCCTGACCCAAAACAGTGGCCCGTTACCCTGGTACTGGATGTAAAGATGGCACAAAGTGGGTGATGAATGGTTTGCGTTACCCCCCCCCCCCCCCAACCCCCAACCCCCCTTGGCCCCCTCCCGCATCCCTCCATGCCTCTGGTGGTGGGGAGTAGATGTGTAAGGAGGGGAGTGGGCGGGGGGGGGGGTTGTTTCTGTCAGGAGTGGTGAGAGCTGGGGGGTATGACAGCTCTTCCTGCTCTTAAGAATCACTTGAGCTGATACAGTAAGTGGGCGCAGACACAAAGAGGAGTGCGAGAAAGCCGCCCGGCGCGGCGACAGGGTCGAGCAGTTTAGCTGGAGGGGCGCAAGAGGAGGACCAGGACAGGACAGGAGTCCCCCTCTCCTGGGTGGTGGTTAGGGGGGGTTAGTACCTCTGCAGTGTGTGTGTGTGTGTGTGTGTGTTGGACAGGCATGGAGGGGGGGAGGAGGAGGATTTTATGGTTGACCTTCTCCTCACGCTTTTGCGAGCCTCTTCACCCCATGTCGATTCTCTTGACCTACTTGGCCATCCAGAAGCAAGCCACTTAAAAGATCGAGCTGTAATACCTCTGCACACGCTCAACGCACATCTGTGCGCTTGGTGCCGCTAGATGCTAATTTGCTCACTGAAGTTTTTTGTCACAGGTGCAGAATAAAAAAAAGGGTGGGGGTCCATGGATTTTAAGAATGTATGTTAGATTTGTGGTGCCAAAAACAAGCTTGACTTTGGTGGTCATACTTGTTTGCACTGGTAAAGCGGTTTGAAATGTATAATATATTTAACTATCGTGATACAACAACCACAATGTGGATTTTACAAGTAAGATGGTGTTTCCATGGTTGTATTTTATATAGCTATTATAGTATTCCATCAGACACTCCTATAAATGCAATGATAATCAGTAAATTATATTTCACGTGTACATAATATTATGTACATGATTTAATGCATATAGAAAAGCATGTAATGCTCTCTCTAAAGGTAACTGTGAAGCTTCTTTAAAAAGTTTCACATGTCCTTGTCTTGGCCTGCAAGAGTAACTCCATTACTTTTATTCTTCAATCATCAAACAAATTAAAACAACTCTTGTTGTTATAAGTGTGGAATGTGGATCGGGTCCCAGGTCAACGTTTGGCTGTCTGTAATCATCAATATGAAATAATCACTGGGTTTCTGCTGCTCTCTCAAGAGCCTCAGGCTTTGCCTTGCCACAAGATAGCAGCCTGCTGGAATTCTCTCGGTGCAGATTGTGCACTTAAGACTGTGCGGAGATCCCTTCCTGCTGCTAGATGTGAGAGGTTTTCTGCTCAAATGAGCCCAAACAAAAAAAGCTGTGAGTGTTAGTGAGTATGTGTGTGTGTGTGTGTAGTGTGTGCATTCTGTGTGTGTATATTCTATGTGTGTGTGTGTGTGTGTGTGTGTGTGTATAGGGATAGAGGAGAAGGTATAGAGATGGCGGTGGTGGACTCTAGGGGGGAAGCTGTTGCTGTGTTTTGTAAACAGCCAGAAAGCTGATGGCTGCCCGGCCCCAAAGAGAGGGAAACAGAGAAATGGGGAGGAGGAGGAGTGTGTGTGTGTGTGTGTGTGGGGGGGGGGGGGGGGTCTGTCACACTTAGGCAGCCGAGCGTGCCCACGTTCCGGTGCCCGGTTACTGTAAACTGAACACAGGAAAAAGGGAAGGGAGAGGAAGTGATGCCACATCACCGGTGCCTGGCGAGACACGAGAGGCGACCGGCCGACGGATCCCACACACAAGCACCGGCGTGGAGGGAAAACAACACCACCTACGCAAAGAGCACAGGCGCAGCCAGCGTCAGGCAGCTCTTACCGCACCGCACCACCTGAGGGGTGTAACAAGAGTCCATCTCTGCGTCCACAGGGGCCAGCAGCGAGGTTAATGACCACAGAGTGAGGGGAGCGAGATCAGAATAATCACCCAACACCTTATCTGATGGTGGCAACAGCACACTTTATTTATTCATTAGAGCGTTTCTATCCACTGAACACTTCCTAGCAAATGCACACAGTTTATTTATCGGTGTTAATTAGACCAGAAATTGGTTATTCTATTAATTAATCATGAGGGAGAACAACAAAACAAAGTCTAAGGGCAAGATGAGTGAAAAGGTTGTGAAGGCTCTGCTTGTGAAATAACACACAACACACACACAAAAAAAACTTTTTATGACTTTTTAGCAATCACTTGGCATAATAGGAGTTAACGTTATTCACTTCATCTCCGTTTAAAAAAAAAAAACATTTCAAAGTGCTAATAAAAATAAACTGCCGGGCCCCTGGTCATTTATTTTGAGAGAGGACGCCGACCCAAAGTTCAGAGCCGAGTGAAAGAACGGAGGTCACTGGGGAACAAAGACCAGAAGACGGAGGGGTCAAATGGCCTGGTGTCCGAACTCCTTCAGCTGGCGCTGTGCAGGAGAGTGGTGCTGCTTGTATAATCGAGGATATGTTTTGTCCGCAAGTGTAGGATAGAATATATCACGCTGCCCTGACAGACTAACAATAGATCACGCTTTGTCCGAGCCAAAAGTGAGGCGCTTTGGCTCTTTTCAGATGGCCCATGCATCTGGTCTGCCGCAGATTAACCCTCCATTCACTGGTCAGCCTTTCTCGCTGACCTTTTTGTCCAGCTTTTGAGCACACACACTCACACACACACAGATAGACACAAATGCATTCACTCTCACACACACACACTTATACACACACACACACATACACACACACACACGCAATCAGTCCCCAGGGTCCAACCAGGGATATCCAGGTGAAGAGCCTTATCCTGAGATCTGCCCAGTTCCGACCCAATGGGAAAGAGTTATGGCCTTGGGGGATGACCAGAGCCATCCTTAAAACCTGCAGCAGGATGTGGCATGTGCTGCTATACACTCACTCCGAGCCAGGCAGGGGTATTTTTGGAGCTTCAGTGACCATCAGTCAGAGGGCCAGTTGTGAACTTATTTCTACGTCTTCTTGATTTACGAATGGGAAGGAGAAAGCACAGCCTGAGGAGAACAATAACAAATCTGAGTATGTCTAAGGCAGAGTTGGAAATCAGGAGGAGATTAATTGAGTGGGGGATTCTGAAGAGAAGCGTGTGAGAGCAGTTCAGTCCCTGTTGTTATTGGGTGATTTTAAGAAGGATGTTGATTTCAGTTTGGATTGCATTAGACCAGAGTTTATTCAGGGCTAAATTGCAGTTTTCAGCTCAAACTGTATTAAACCAAGGAGCATATAAAGCTAAAAGTGTCCAAAAGTTAGACAAATACTTTTCATACCAAGCTTATTTTGGTGTTTGAAACAGTTCTCTCACAGTCTGTACTCTGTTACCCTGAAGTCTCAGTCGGTTCACCACCACTTATAGGATAGAAACAGATCTGACTACCGAGCACACATCTATCACAAACTATGAAGCCAAGCACATCAGTGAGAACAAATCTATCAAAAATTCAAAACAAGAAAGTGTTGCTGTAGTTTGGCTAAAAATCCTCTCTCTCTCCTCTTTTTAGTTAATTCTTTTTAAAACTCTTTTCTTCAACATGAATGGGCACAGTAGGATTTCTGATGACTTATACACAAGCACTGCTCACAATACAGTCATCTCTCTCTCTCTCTCTCTCTCAGTGTTGACGAACGCCTGTGGTGTAAACTCATTCCAGCGTTAAATGTCTCGGGCCGCATCATCCTGAGCCGGACCCTGTTGTTTCCCAAACAAGGTAATGTCCTGTCATGTGACCCCCTTCTCTCCCTCACCCCACCTGTGTAGACTTTTCTCTTAATCCCCGCTGATCCTCTCTCTGCTTTGAATACTCGGACTACTGAGTGTAACTAATTCTCCCACACAAGGATATTGTCTTCCCTTCTCCTGCTTTTGTCTTGCTCTTCACAGCTACTCATTCATCGCTTTCATTAGTTAGCAGAGTGGAGAGTGAAAGAAGAGAGAGAGAGAGAGAGAAAAAAAACCTTTCAAATTAAAAGACTTAATGAGCTATTGCCATCACCCCAAAGTTTAATTGTTTTCTGGTGCCTTTCCCTTTCCTTTCACAGACACAATAGTTGGGAACAGTTGAAACTAATGAATATCATCTCTCAACTTTGCAACTCTTCGTTAACGTCCTGATGACAATGTATTCCTTGTCCTGAACAGCGGCGAGTGAGCTCTCATTGAATGCCTCCGTTGAATTGAGATGGTGCGCTAATCCCCTGGTTTGGTAAATACCATTTGTAGCATGTAATGATCATTGGGAACCTTTCCCACTGAATCAGAGATGAAGCTGTGCGTTTTACACAGTGTAATCACACTGACTCCAGACCACTTTTATGGCTGCAACAAATGTGGAACAGATTCTCTCTCCTCCCCCCCTACCACCACCACCACCTCTCTCTCTCTCTCTCTCTCTTCTCTCTCTTCTCTCTCTCTCTCTCTCTCTCTCTCACCACCTCTCTCTACCTCTGTGCGTAAACTTGCCCCCTTTCCAGCAGGGAGTTTGTTGTAGCTGCAGCGACAATCCCTGAGAGACGCAAGGGCCCGATGGGGGCTTTTTCAGACGGCCATTTGGCGCTCTCCGTGCCTGACCTCTTGATCTCTCTGCCCGGAGAGGGTCAGCTGCGCACAGGAGAGAGGCTCCAGAACAGTCACGTAAATCAGATGGTGGAGAGGGTTTGGGGGGGGGGGGTGCATCATTTGCGGGAACCGTCCACTCGGGCCGATCCCAGCCCCGTCCAGGCACCATCGGTCCGGCCACTCTGACGCAGAACCACCAGGGTTCCCACCAGATGATGCGCCCGATACTGGAACACACGGGCAACGCAATGACCCCCATATTGATCCATCATAGTCACCAGCGGAAGCAGAAACCTTTCACTCAGCATTCGGAGAAAAAAAAAACAGAGAATATTTCTACCACAATATTCCAAATGATGGCTAAAACTCAACCCCAGTTAAAGGTCCGAGTCTGTGATTCTGGCGAAAGCTCAGCCCCTACTGTGCTGCTGAAACAGTGTGTTGAGTGGCTGTCCGGACTACTGTCTTTCTCCCATTGACAGAGCCAGGTTGGCGTGTGAACACCACAAAACAGACATCTAGAGAACCCGTGAGGAGCGATTCACTGACTAAAACTTGACAAGAAGTGTATCAGATTAAACCCATAGACCCCACCTTTAACCAATGCATGACCCAACAGCTTGGCTTCTCTACCCCTCTGCTTTGAAGGAGGCTGCGGGGTGAACGGCTAACAGGCACCAGAGTCACTTTCTGTACCTTTAAGGTGATGGATCTCCGGGCGGGCCCCACCGCACCTGGAATGGCAATGCACAAATCACCCATCCGAAGACAGGCCCGCAGAGACCCTCCTCACCCCCCCCTCATGGGGCAGTGAGTCTAACACACACTCCACATCTCTGACCCACATGCTCCCCCCCCAGGGTCTCCGTAATGGACGCGGGGGAACGGCCGTAAAATGGTGGCGTTACTGTTTGGCCATCCGCACAACGCCACCAGTTGTTCGGCCTCCTCACAAGATTTTGTGGGCTGACAGGTCAACTGTTCCAGATGGGGAGCGGAGCACAGAGGTCATCTTATGTTACTACGTGTTGACTCCAGATTTGAAGGGAGAGAACACATTTGGAACTCCTGTGATCTTGGTTTTAAAACATGGAGTACCTGGATTGTGTGCATAATACATTAAGGTTTTTTTAGGGTGAGATTATGGTTATAGTAGGTTAGATTATGGTTATAGTACGGGTAAGGAAATGGTAGAGGTTAGGAATAATAACGTTTTCTAAATAAGGGTTTAAACACTTCAGCATGACTCCTATTGACTTGTTTCACCATTTAACTGGTAATGCTGGATGGTGGCTCAATTGTGGCTAAAATAACTAGGCCATAAAATAAGCCCCTAATGTTCTATTTAAAAATATAAAAAAATGACAAAACATAAAAGCGTTATACCATAGATGGTAAAATATGTAAAACAATTTTTTTTTGTTATTTTAGGTCAATTTACATGGTTGTGTGACAGTAGCCAGGTGGACTCTCTCCTTGATCCAACTTGGTAATGGGTTGATATTTGTTGCCCTCTAGTGGTCAGATTGAAAGCATCCATAATGCTCTCAACTGAATTCATTTTTATTGAGGATAGCGCTTTAAAGTATTTCACATAATGAATGAATATGAGCACATTTTACTGCAGAATTGTTAGATTTATTATCGTTACAATCCAAACTATTTAGCAGCCTTTGCTTTGGCTGCAACAAAACCCAGCAACACAGGAATTATAAAATGGAGATCCACAAGTCCTGTGGATCTCCATTTCCTTTACGACCCCACAGTCTGTCCTAAATGGCAACTCACAAACCACTCAACAGCAACAACCATAACAAAGGCCGCTCATTTCAACCACGTTACAATATTACTGTAATACTGCATTCATGTAGAAGTGAGATACAGTCAGCATAACTGACACCTGCTCTGTGTCTTACATCTTCATCCGACGTGTCAAAGAGTCTTATGACACTACTGGGATGTGGGTTACTATGGTTTTAATCACAGGTTTTAATAGTAGCAGTTATTGATTACAAATATACATAATAACTCAGTGTAGTTCTTAGCTCTTAAAGCAGTCTCAGTCTCTCCCAGCCTTCAGTTTGTCGGCCACAGTCTCGTCGTGCTTGGAGCCCCCCATGCAGGCTGGGCTCTTGGCCAGGGCCGGGTTGCTGTCCCACTGCTGGGGCGTTTTGGCCTGGATGGCCAGTGCGTGCACGCGGCTGCTCAGCTCGTCGCGCAGCGCCTCGTTGACCAGGCGGTGGCGCTGCAGCAGCGGCAGGCCCTCGAAGCGCTCGCTGACCACCAGCACGCGGAAGTGCGACTCGGAGCCTGGCGGCACGGCGTGCATGTGGCTCTCGTTCAGAACCTCCAGGTGCGCCGGCTGCAGCGCCTCCGTCAGCTTGGCCCGGATGGACGTCTCCACTGGCCGGGTGGGGTCCGGCGCCATCTGCGGGCGGTGGTGGGACAGCGCTAGCGAGCGGGAGGAGGAAGTGAGAGGGCGGAGGAGGAGGGGACGGGCAGTGCGGAGAGCGCTGGACAGCATCCGAGGAATGGAGGACAGAAGCAAGATGGAGGACAACAGCAACCAGGCCTTTAAACACACACAAAATAATAGTTGATTGAGTGATGTATGTAGCCTATACATTTTCAGTAAGTATAAGTATATACTATTTTGATCCCGTGAGGGAAATTTGGTCTCTGCATGTATCCCAATCCGTGAATTAGTGAAACACACTCAACACACAGTGAGGTGAAGCACACACTAATCCCGACGCAGTGAGCTGCCTGCTACTGCTGCGCTCGGGAAGCAGTGAGGGGTTAGGTTAGGTGCCGTTAGGGCACTTCAGTCGTTCCTACTGGTCGGAGTTCGAACCGGCAACCCTCCGGTTACAAGTCCGAAGCGCTAACCAGTAGGCCACGGCTGCCCCCAGCATACATATCTGCTGCGTCAGTAGATGTGCAGGTACAGTACACACTAAAGTGAACACAAAGACAAGGCAAGGCAAGACAGGTTTATTTATATAGCACATGTCGTACACAGGAGTAATTCAATGTGCTTTACATAAACAAAGGCAAATAATAGTACATAAAAGGGCAATCGTTTAAAAATGCTTTAAAAGTAGTACATACAATCTTTAAAAGACATAAAATACAACATAGAATAATAAAAAGACAGAGTGCACAAAGAGAAATAACTAAGTCAAGTCAACTTGTGCATAAAGTTTGAGAACTGAGAGAAATAACATCTTGACTGTGTAAGGATAAACTCCCTTTTTAATTCTGATCCATAGTTAAGCTCCTGACCTGAGATCAGTCTAAAGTGTAAAACACATGAGTAGTTCATATGAAGTGGACTGAAAACAAATTGGACCCTCATTTCACTGATTAGGTGGCTGGCACTGATAGTGTGGCAGAAGGTCACTCGCGTATTGGCAGAAAACCAATATGTATGACGGAGGACCAATATGTCTGACGGAGGACAGCTACAGCCGAGATGGCTTCAAGTTCAGACATATGGCAGTGTTCCATCTAAAAAGATCTTTCACAGTGTATGCAGTGACATGATGTCCGAGAAACAACTCTCACAGTTTGTAAACAAAATTGTGTATATTTGTTGTGTACTAACATTATTTGTTTTCTCAGTATCTTCCTAGTCTATGCTTGCTTTGATTCCTGAGTCCTGACATAAGTTGTGTTGTACATAAACAATACAATGTATCCAAAGGAAGTGAAACCAATTTAGTACAAAAAAATGTTTTAAATGCATTTTAGTATGTACAATAGCCTTTTTCTAAACCAAGTTTCACTCAAACCAAAAAGGACATACTGTTGATTTAATCCACAAAAAAATTAAATGATGTAAAAAGAAAAGATTTTTGATTGAAACTTTATTGAACCATCAACAAGAAGTGTTCAAAAGGATATAAAAACATGACAAAGCCCAAAGGCTTGTTTCCATTGTGGTCCTTAGGATGGAAGGATCATATGCAAGTACAAAAGTAAGGCCAAAAGTAAGAGATCGAGAATCATACATCATATCTGGAACAAAATGATTCACTAGTGTCCATTAATTCCAGAATGTCTGAAATTGAGCTTAGAAATTCCTTAGAAGTGGTCTTGGGATGCCTATAGCACCTGTATTGAGGTGTTCAGATACCTTATGGATAAGGTAGAGAATGGTGCTTGTGTCAGTGGGCATGTGGCGTAGGCATTACAGGACAGGATAACGGGCTTAAATATATGAAAAGGAAATGTAGAAAAGGACATATGAGAGCGAAAATGTGGTAATTGAGATGCTAATAATTTTTAATGGTTTCTCCCGAAATTATGTTTAGAAAATATAATTTTTGATCCCATACACTAAACCCCCAAAACCAAAACCAAGTCAAGGGCTCTAACTCTGACTTATGCATGACTGTTGTTGTCTGCCACAGATCTTATAGCTGCTGCAATATCTCTGAAGCCAGTGGCTATGGTGTTGTTCATATCCTGCAGCAAATCTCTTATTTGTCTTTGCACCACAAGCATTTCCTTCCTCGTTCTCCGATGGCTAGGAAGATGCCTTTGGTGTTGTTTAAAGGTCCGCCTTGGTCTTCGTCGCCTTGACAACAGATGATTCGTTGTTGGTGCCCGTGATGTAGATGTTGCCGTAGTGACTGTCGGCGGTTCTGGTTCTGGTTCGGCGGGGAGCCCTACTGCAGGAACAGAGCAAGAAGGCAACTCTAGTGGTTTCCCTGGCTCTGGGGAATGTGATTCCTCTTCTGAAAAAAAGCAAGTGTAACTGATGATATTATGGTCTTGATATGATAACATCAGCTAAGTTACGAGATTATCTAGACCAGAGCGCTCTGGAAGAATCTAGATAGAAGATTCAAAGATCAGCATAACAGTTGCTCGTAGTTTCTTACCCACAACCAGTGCCATCACGTCATTAAGAAAAGGCCCCTCAGAGGTCCCTAACAGTGAGTGCACTTCAAGTAGACTCCGCAGGGCCTTCTCAGCGGGGGTGTAGAAAATCTTTTTTGACAGATATCCATCTAAGAGAAAATCAAATGATTCAACAAATATTTAACTATTACTATACTACTATTCAAACATTACATGTGATTGCTTTCCATGTTAACCATGACAACTAGGCCAAG
The DNA here is from genome assembly GCF_018492685.1 of Alosa sapidissima. Classification (NCBI taxonomy): domain Eukaryota; kingdom Metazoa; phylum Chordata; class Actinopteri; order Clupeiformes; family Clupeidae; genus Alosa; species Alosa sapidissima. Next base: position 8,706,372 of record NC_055966.1, read on the forward strand.
CACTACCCACATATTAACAATATACAGGGGACAAAAGCTTCCCAGGTCAGGGTCTACAGTGTTAATTATCTCAGGAAATTTCACAAAGTATAGGATAGCAATAATATGAATCTTACATTTCCTACATGTAGGCCTCTAAATATATTGTTAAGAGAGGGGCAACAGTCCCTCATCCTCCAAAACTTGATTAAAACAGAAAAAGATTGATTAAATGTTAACTATAATCATGTCTGATCTATAATTAGTCGTCATATAAAAAATATGTATGCATGTATCATGCATTGCAATTATAGGCTACTGCAGAAACAGCTTGCTATGAACTAGGCCTAGATAACATTGCCTTTCACAGTTTTGTTTTGAGCCATCACAGTGAGTGCAGGCCAATAACTATAAAGGTACAACACAGTTTCACAGGAGTTTATGTGGACCTACCTGTTCCTTCTTGGTGCCTTTTCTCATTCGTAGCTTTTTTGGTGACATCATACTTGAAGTACTTGTACTTGGTCCTAACTTCGACTGCGCTCCTCTGCACATCGCTGATACTGTTGACCGCATCGGTCACGTTCTGCCAAGCAGTAGTCTTCAGATCTCTGGCTTGACGGCCAATGTCCAAATGAAACTTCCCAAACAAAACATCTTGATTTTCAGACACAGCAGACACCAGAGCAAACAGCTCGTCATCTGTGAATTTGGGGCGGCGCTTTCTCTTAGGGTGATGATCTTCCATCTTCCCTACGGCTTTTGTTTAAACGCCACACGTTTTATTGTTATCTGATATGCATTATAAAGGTCTTCTGCAAAATTGCATGTATGAGAGTTGCCTTTCTAGCACGATCGTTTACATGTCTGTTTAGAACCACGTAGACTAGGCAGCCTATTCAATATGCACAGGTCAAAGGTGACACTGCAGCCACATGATGGTTCATACGTTTCAAACTCTAGACCATGTAATTATGGGTAGCGCCTTATACTGCTTTGCTGCGTTTCTCCTTATCCTTGATATATCAGTTTGTCCCTTTCATGAATGATCCGACAGTCTGCTGGTATCTTCCCAAGTCTGAGAAGTTAACGTTACAGAATGCTACAAATCTTCTGTAGTGCTAGTTCCCTCAGTGCTTAAATTGCTCGGGCTTTTAATCTGAATACTTTCACGCAATTAGGCCATGTTAGGTGTAACGTTACAAAACAGTCAGTGAACCAGAGAACGAATAGTTATTTTTAACTAGCGTTAACGTTAGCTAACTTAACGTTATGCTACTGTTTACAGGTCTGCCTAATGTTAACAAACCTAAGCATCATGGACAACTACACTGTGAAAGTACGTGCTAGAAAGGATAAGGTGACAACACTTTCAATGTGTGACTGAAATCCATGTAGAGATTCTGTTCTAATAACACGTCTGGTGCTCAAGATAAAAAAATTAAGAGACACATTTGATTCACTGACCTTAAACGAAGCTTCTGCAGATGACGTTCGACGAAGAGGAAAGAGTGTTCATTCTTAGCCAGCGCCATCTGTTGTACAGGAGTGGCAAAATACAATGATACGCTCTCCACCAAGCTTCCTTTGCTATGCATGGCAGCAGTGATGGCAAAAAAGACATCAAATGGAGTAGCTTAGTACTTTATCAAAAAACAGAAATATGGAGAACATATCCACACCACTTCAACTAAAAAACAAAAAAAAGCATCCTTGGCTAATCAAAAATATGGTGTTGGTGATGTGAACTGTAGCCAACAAGAGACGAGCAATAGGCAGGAGATGTGTGCAGAGAGAGTAGAACACAACAGGCAGAGGGGTAGACACAAAGTAGAAAAGGAATGGAATAGAGGTAACAATTGTCCATCTCAGAGAGAGAGAAACTCAGACAGAGAGGGAGAGTTTGCGTGTTATTGTGTGTGTGTGTGTGTGTAAATGAGAGGGAGAGAGAGCGAGAGAGTGTCTGGAGATCAACAGAGGACAGAATTCTTATTCTTATAATTTTAAATAATTTATCTATTTGTAAGTGAAAAGTGTGAAATACAATTAATTAAAGAATTGACATGGATGTGAAGTTCACTATAGAAAGCACTTTCCAGTGTGGTTACACTATTTTGTAAACCATGTTGAAAAATACGTGGTCATAGCTGCCAAGACGCAGTCCCCCTCCAAAATAGGCCAACTGAATGATAGACACTGTGTTGGAGAGCTTAAGAGTGTCAGGCCATAAATGTTGTGCTTTTGTGATGCTGTTTTGCGACCTATGACTGCTTTGGTTTGTGCCATGTATGACTGAATTACACTGAACTTTTTGTCTACAGAACCTTTGAGAGGCCCATAATGTTAAACACAACAGTACACCAAGAATAACTAAATGGCTGTCATAGTATTGGGCCTAAATAATCCAATGTGGTGGAGTGTACTGTTACTGTGTGGTCCCACTGGAAAATGGCCTTTTCTCTGTTTCAAAATAATATCTGCCATTATTGTTTCGGCGCATATTATGAAATCATCGGCTTACAGTATCTCCATCAAGATCACACTTTCGGTAGTGGCTTACATGTACACAGCCAGAGACACAGTAATGTGGTCCAATGCATCATTGATCTGCAGACACTGTGATATTAATGTACAATAATAATGTCTCAGATTTCTCATCTCTAGCTGAAGATCGTAGGTCTTTGTAGTGTTTTCATATGTGCATGTGAAATGAGGTTCTAAAGGCTATATTGTATCCTTGAATACTTACTTAATCTGTAAAAAGCCCTACATATTATGTGATATCTTGGATTGAGGTCAAGTGTATTATGTATGATAAAATGAAAGTAAGTGTCAAACATCCCTCAGTGTTGGCCTGTGCATGGCATGTTTTCATAAAAGTAATCAGTTGAGTTCAATAATGTTTGTATGCTCAAATGCATAGCTACAGTATTGTTTTTAATTCCAAAAAAGAATGGAATGGGAGTAGGCTGCTCTCACGTCTAAAACAAAAAAGATTCATTTTCAATAACTATTTCAATGTTGTATGTTAGATATCAAGACTTTGATTGATATAATTTCATTCACAATTTTAAGTAGGCCTAGTATATTACTTGATTGGGAAGAAGATCCCAAGACCAAACAAAACAAGTTAGATTATGAAACTATGTGTTAAGTTATAATGACAGATGTTTATTTTCATTGTATATTTTTAAATCCATTTATGGACAAGTTAACAAGGTAACTGCACAAGTGTAAAATAATGAAGTTCAATCAATAATCTCACACAAACCGTAATACATTAATTAGTAGTTCATTTTTAGTTTCTCTCCATTCTCATGTACAAAAAAAACAAAAAACACATTTTTGACAACATACTATGATACTCTATGTTGGAGTTTTTTGTCTTTTGTCATTTTTATTGTTCCACATATTTATACTTGTACATACAAACAACTACAATCTCTACAGCACGGTACAATGATAACGTGATAAATTTCTGTCACATTTAAATTATGGCAATACATTTCAATAGACAAAAGCTTCAAAAGACCTATGGTATTTTTTGTAGAGTACATAGATGTTGGCCGTTCACTGATTTTTTTTCTCTCTTGTTTAATCGCTAACACCTGCTGCTTTGCTGGAGGTGGCCTGTAAATTTTCAATGTGCTTTCTCCAAATGGTATCCGGGTGTGTCAGAGATACATATTTATTTTGTCACTTATTGCTTTGTTTACTTTTTGCACACATGATTTGATTGTTGCTCCCGTCAAGTTACAAATACAAAAAAATGAAACCCTGTAACAAAATGTAACTTATACGACCATCAAAACAATCCTAACAGGGGAGGTTTACAATAGGTCCAAGACCGCTTCCACATCGAGACAAACTCGTAGTGTCACTGAGAAAGGTTACTTGCGTTTACACAGCATACGACAGCAATATTGACATCCTCAAAATGGTTACTCGGTGGAGCAGGACAAACGCATGGATAAGACCTTGCAATTGAGATAATAAAGCATGCTTAAGCACTGATGGTACAAGACAGACTGATCTCTATATGTGCAACTGAATTCCTCGGGGAGGGTGCCGGAACAATTCTGAAATCGGACCCCATCTGGTTTCACAGAGGGCCAGATTGCACCCACAATGCACTTTTCCATATTTGCATATTTCCATGTTTGTCCATGTGGTTACAACTCTGTGACACTGCCATAACAGCCTTAATGGTCTTGTTCGCCAAACCACATTATAGAATAGAATGTCCTATAGTGGGCGTATGCACATCCACTGCTTAACACAGGTGCAGGGTTGTCCATTGGACTTCAAATGGACTAATCTATAGACTAAGGCTTTAACTTTTGATTTGCTGTGTCTGCTTCAAACAATGGGCAGATATATCTTATGCACTGAATTTCCACTGTATCCTATTTATCTACTGTATGCCAATCATCTATGCTGGAAGAAACAGGGCGTTTGGGGCTGCGCTAGGAACTGACACTTACATCATGCCATAAATACCAGCTGCTATACTTCATCCACAAAGACTGTCCTGGTGATCTTGTACGGTTTTAGTCCCTAGTCTTTGTGCCATGCCATATTTATTAAGGTTAACTATCAGTGATGGTGCTAAAGAAGTATAAAACATTTGGCAATCAACAAGAGATATCATTCATGGCACAAATAAGATTGTCACAACAGTGGCTGTGACAGAGCTGGTAGAAACTACACCAGGGGGTCAGGATGGCAGTTCATGTGTTCTCAGCGGATAAGAGAGACCAAGCTCACGTGTCCCTTCATCTAAGGTCTCAAAACAGCAAATAGGAGTACAAGCAGTCTGGATTATCTGAATGATGGACACTGTGTTGGAGAGCTTAAGAGTGTCAGGCCATAAATGTTGTGCTTTTGTGATGCTGTTTTGCGACCTATGACTGCTTTGGATTGTGCCATGTAGTTCCACTGAAATGAGCAAACACCTCCCACTTTTGCGTTTTCGACTGGCAAAGCAATGGGGGAAGTATCAGATGGGAGACTACAAAGTTTACCATGAGTAATGTAGCTACAACAACAGATTGCTTTACTACAGGGTGTGTCCAAAGCTCCACACCAACAATATGGCTGCTATCCTAAAGAGTGGCAGTACAGATTCTGTGAAGTTACTACTTGTAGTTAGGGCAGAAATTCAACTTTTTTTTGTCTGTTGCTACGAGATTCACATCCCCTTAAAAAAAAGCATTCCATGCCACTTAAGTTTCAGCTGACCACACAAACTGCCATCCAATGGTTCCCAAGGCAACAAAGGAAAAAAATTGTAACTTCAGATGTATATCCTTGTAAGTTAATGCGTCTCCCTGCATGGATTTGCCTGTTGAGTTTATCTTTATAGAATCAGTTCGTGTTATGAGACACGGGTCAACAATCAGGCCAACGATGCCATGGTGAACAAATTCCATAGCCCCTGGCACTACATCTGTATTCTACAGAAAGTAAAAAAATATATATAAAATAAAAAAAAAAACACTAGACAACCAAACCCCCAAATAATCAAATAAAACAAACTTTTAAAAATGCTCAAGTACACTCAACAGTTCTCATGCAAGCACACATACTTACATACGTACATACATACATACATACATACATACATACATACATACATTACATACATACCTACAAACAGATACCTCTTTCTCTTGGCAAATGACAGGAAACAAACAATGGGCAAAAGAGTATGCAATTACTGCATATCCATATATAGATCTGCTTATCCTCTGAATTTAAACATCATTTAAAATAAAAGCAAATATATCTTGACAAATCAATACACATATGTACATCAAATGGATTCTATCTAATACATGTTATACTGGTAGATCTTTTTTTATATCCGAAACAGAAAGTCATTTTTTTCTTGTGAATGTTATTGTATATATTAGCAAGTAAATCTTTCAAACATACAGACTTGATTATGGACTAAACTGCATTTTTTCATATTTATATTCAATACATAATTTACAGCATCGTTAAAATAAACCTATAGGTTTTTTTTATAGTCTTAGTCAAACCATCTTGTGCTTAGTTTAGACTTCCTCAGTTTTTTTTCGATGTTGTATGTGAACCTAGTGGAAGTGTTTTGTGCAGATGGATGATAAGATGTGGGTATTTCTTAACTAATGCGTAGTCCAGGAGAACATTAAAGACAGACACTTTACCACACGGGTGAAGCGTTCAAAAACAAAACAAAAAACAATTGTGCACATTCAAGAAGTGCTCAATATGACGTAAAACATTAGAGTAAGTGATTTCCACGGCTGGACAAACTACAAAATGGACACCAGCCAAGGGCCTCTGATGAGGGATCTGGAGATTAAATAACGAACATTGCGCAAATGATCTCTTTTTTCCTGTTTTGTCTTTTGTGGCCTGACTGAGCCACATCAAATTCCACATATATTAGCTATACAGCAATGTCTTTTCTCTCTGGTATGTCACATGGATACTATCTTCAAGCATATTTCAATGCATTTCCACACTTGGTTACATGCATAACACTCTCTAAATAACCCTAGGTTGAAAGCATATTCAGATGCAGTACAACGTGTGTCTAACGGGATCCTTCTGTTACTTCCATGTGTCAAAAAAGTCACTTACCGCATACTGTTACGACATAAAACTACTGTGCACAGATGAGCATTGGTCAGACAGTTCGGATACAACTATGGTATAGCCAAAGGTTTTGCCTATTTCAAAACAGCTGTGCTTTGAACATGAGAAGTGCTTAACAAAACCATTTTTCAGACAACTGATCCATCTCACATGTACACACAACTTACACACAAACAGCTGCTATCTTTAAAAAAAAAACTGTTTTAAACTGGCCAGAGGTACACAATATTAACCACCACCACACTATATCAACACTGTCCATTCAGGAAAACCAACTGCCTGACTCCACCGCCTCCCTACTTGGTTTGAGATAGCACACCATTTTGAAGAAGGATTAAAGGGAAAAAATCAAACAGACCGCGAATCGATCACCACATTCAAACTACAAAGAAACTGGAATGTCTGTCTAGAGATGGCAGTTTGTTTTTTTCTGTGCACACACATACACAACCATTACTTTAAGGGATTCATATCCTGGTTTTTCCCCGAAAACCTGGACCCTGAAGTCCCTGTGATTGTGCCACATTTAAAAATGACAAAATGAGATGGACTATCTGACTATACTCATAGGGTAGAGTGGGTCAGGAAATGAACTGAATTACCCTGTAAAGGAAAGCTGGAGGTTATTTTCCTGCAAGGATAGATAATTGCATGGCTTGAAGTATTAGGCCTACAATCTCATATCACCATCTTGGAGAAAAGGCTCATCATCCCATATTCATACACATGGGGGCTTTTTTTTCTCTCATTAAAAACATACATCCAATTACCCAAGTGTCAAATTTTTGTTGTGTATCCCAACAAACAACACATTTACAACAATTGAAAAAAGCAAATACGTTAACAGACAGTTGTTGAGAGTAATATCTATCATGAAACCTCCATGGCCAAGTCTGCAAGTGAGATCACTAGGCTGGGGTTGGGTGGGGGAGGGTGGTCTTCACAGTGTGGCTCTCCCTACTCTACGCTGCCACCTGTAGGCAGGGAGGCCTCACTACTGCAGCACCATGCCCCGCGTTTCAGGCAGCTTGAGTGCCAAGAAGCTGCCAGCGGCGAGGGCACCGGAGGCGAAAAGGATGGGCACCGCTTTGGTGATGCCCACAAACGACTGGAAGATGCTTATACCTAGAACAGCGGCCAGTTTGCACAGCGCGTTCAAAAACCCAAAAGCCGTGGTCCTGTGAAGTGGACAGAAAAGGGACCAGGTTTACTATAGGATTTATGAACAAGCTCAACATAAATATGCACCCACAGGAAAACATCAAAGAGCTATGACACACACACACACAAAGGTCTCATACCGCTGAGAATCATATGTGAAAGGAGAGACTTGGGAGTGCATCAGCATTTTTATGAGAGCCCATGCAAATCTGTGTACATTTTTAAGTCGATATCAGTGCAGCCAAATAACTGATAATCTTCACACAAGGTCAGACCATCACACCGTGGTCCCTCTAAGACCTAGTCCTGACAAGAGAGAATTGTTTGACCACACAGGGGTGCTAAAGGATACACAATGAAACATTGCTGGCAGCCACCAAGGTTAGGGCTGCAGTGATATGCGTGGGCTCCATGATCTGACCAATCATGCTTTCAGACATTTTGAGAGGAAATTGCTCATATAACCCCTGAGAAATACACTGTAGTGAGCCCTCGCCAACAGCAGCAATGCAGCATATGCATCCAAGCCCAAGACCTTCTAAACATTCATAGATTTACTGTTCCCTGAATTCGGGGTCTGAAAGACACTGCTGTATGGTTTATAACAGCATGCTTACAGTACCTGCTTGTTTTATAAATTATTTGTTTTATTGATTCAACTGCATCAATATTCCAAAGTGGATATGACATAATGCTTATGTTATATAACATTAAGACATTTGGCCACCCATATGTACATGTCACATTCACACATAATAAATAGATTTATATGTATTTGTTTTTTCAAAGATGATGCGTTTGTCCCTTGATGAGTAACAGTATAGTGAATAATTTACAGTTGACACAAAATTACCTGTTCACCGAGCCTCACATAGCATCTAATTATGGTCTTGAAAGCTATCAGGAAGGGCTTTTATCCAGCATCAATGAGATCACACAGCCTCGTGACAAGAACATGTGACGAGAACCGTACCTTTTGTCCGACGGGTAGAGCTCCACCGTGAGCACGTCCAGGGCGTTCCAGGAGGCGATGCTGATGCCGCCGAACAGACAGAGCAGCGCGATCATGGCCGACTCGCTGTTTCCAAAGGACAGGAAGAAACAGCTGACACAGGAGATCACACTGGAGCCCGCTGCAAAGGGGAGGCAGGAGAGCAGCATTTAGGAGGAGGAGGAGGCCCTGGAGACCCGACGCTCAGCCGCTAACAACTGAGCCAGTCTTACGAGTAAGCCTCACACCAGAGGACCACAGTACCACTAACACCACTTACCGCAGAGCATTTGTTTAACTGATATCAACATGTAACATTATACGCCCATCTGAAACAGGATGATTTGATATGATATATGATATATGATATATATATTTGATATGCCATACCCATATTAGAGGGAGAATAATGTAGTGTTATTTTCTGCCCTGTGGCAGGAGTGCATTTCCGTTCAGTTTGGTGCCAAATTGAATAGGGTTATTAGCGAGGCCACCAGAGCCGAGACTAGAGGAAGGAAAGGAGTGTGCTCCGTTACCCAGCATCCTCAGGCGTCCGATCTTATCCATGAGCAGAGCCGACACTATGTTCCCCGGCAGCACGGCTAGGGTGCCCAGGAAGCTGACGAAGTATATCATGTACGCGTTGTTCTCGTCACTAAAGTCCAGCAAGCAGCCTTCTTTATTGTGTAGGAAAGTACTGTTGATGAGTTTGCTGTTGATCAGGCGGTACTTGAAGAGATCTGAAATGGAGAAAGAGGGTCCATTATTTAGAATGTTAAAATTAATCTTTCAGATAGGCTTTCACAAGAGAATCCAGGTTCACTACATAGACACTATATTTCATAATTCACATTCTTAATAAAGAAGAATAAAAGCTACAGAAATAAGCACCAGAGTGACTAATATTACATGCACTCGAGATTAAATGTGTTAATAAATAAGGTGATTGTGGCTGTGGCATTCATACTGATGGCCGCATGTTATCTGTGCAAAAAAATCCCAAGTCTAATTGAGTTTAGTTTGAGTCTGTGGAGCCCATCAGAGCGCGGGTATTGACACTTTTTTGGTGAACAATTAGCCGGGGCCTGTAAGAACCAGATAAAGCTGTGCAGCCTCATCAGAGCCGTGTTGCTAGGATACCTGAAACATTTCAGGCACATTCAAGTGCGGCAAATTGAAGCCATTTTGACATGACGAAGAGAGGGGGGAAAAACACACCAGACAATTTCGTAGCATTTGTATGTCATCTCCAGCAAAGAATTCGACAAACAGATAGACTAAATTTTGTGTACTTTGCAGGGAGGAGACACACAAAAGCACTTGAGTTGGCAGCTGAAGGGCTTTCTATATTGTAACCTGTCATGTAGAGGCAGGTGCATGGTATGTTCTAACTGGTTCTAACCTGTCATGTGGTATCAGACATGTGGTATGTTCTAACTGGTTCTAACTTTGTTGTAGAAAAAGATGTGTGGTATGATCTAACTGGGTCTAACCTGTCATGTAGAAGCTGATGTGTGGTATGTTCTCACTAGTTCTAACCTGTATTGTAGAAGCAGATGTGTGGTATGTTCTCACTAGTTCTAACCTGTATTGTAGAAGCAGATGTGTGGTATGTTCTCACTAGTTCTAACCTGTATTGTAGAAGCAGATGTGTGGTATGTTCTCACTAGTTCTAACCTGTATTTTAGAAGCAGATGTGTGGTATGTTCGCACTGGTTCTAACCTGTATTGTAGAAGCAGATGTGTGGTATGTTCACACTGGTTCTAACCTGTATTGTAGAAGCAGATGTGTGGTATGTTCTCACTAGTTCTAACCTGTATTGTAGAAGCAGATGTGTGGTATGTTCTCACTAGTTCTAACCTGTATTTTAGAAGCAGATGTGTGGTATGTTCGCACTGGTTCTAACCTGTATTGTAGAAGCAGATGTGTGGTATGTTCACACTGGTTCTAACCTGTATTGTAGAACAGGGTGGAGATAAAGGTACAGTTCTTGAACAAGGTGTTGCTGGAGGTGATGTCTTCAAAGTAGCACTCCTCAAACAGGGAATCCTCAAACACCATGGACTTCATCTTGAGGTTTAAGAACCTTTAACACAGGAGAGAAATGGAGTGATTATAAACCAGACTGATATTCGTATTTGAAAACACCTCAAAATCACAGACTAGATATGTACAGTAAGCATATGCTGCATATATTACATGGGTATACACCAACACTAGCAAACTGATATCTTATCCAAAATGTTGCTATATATTATCAAAACTTTTATTTTAAAAAAAAACTGTTGACAATCTTTAAAACAAACAACACAGAAACCATGACAACAATCAGCTAACATAAACAAAAACACGTACTTGTTGTTGAAGAACTCGCCATTGCGGTGGACCTGGTTCTCCAGGGTGAAATTGAAAGTGACGTGCTCCACCTTCTCCTTGATGAAGACTTTGGTGCGGGAGGAGTACTCCTGTTTCTGAAGGTACTTGATCATGTCAGGGAACCACACAGTCAAACCGTAGTAGCTGGAATTAGAGAACAACAGGGAGAGTAGTTTTATTTCAAACTCGTGTACAGTGGTTTGCTGTATTTTTACATGAGCAGGACCAACCAATAAAGCAACCAATCTGTTATTTATTCAGGAAAATTGACTGACCATTAAGCTCTTTTACAGCAATGCACAGAGCATAATTAGGAACTAGCATGGTACACTACAAGTCTATATGTGCGCTATGCTACCATATTGGCATTGATGATTATCCTTTCAAACCCCTCTTAACAAAACAGCAGGCACTTCACCAAAATCTGTCACCTCTAGTGAAAACACAACTATCACATTGCTGACTAACAGAACCATAATTAGCCAGGATCAGCACAAATAGTGAAGACAAAAGACCAATTACAGCTGATGAATACTTAATAAAACAATATCACAGACAAAGGGAAGCTGGCCAGACTAGTGCGTAGTCTGCGTACAATAACTGCTAGAAGCAATGAGCACTGAGCCGCGAGTCTGGCATCGCTTGAAGGCAAAGGAGAAACGATGCCACAAGCACTCAGATATTCCCGGTGATCAATAATTTATTCAAAGGCATTGTGAGAGGCAGACTGAGTAATAGTGCTGTTAATATTGAGCCGCACAGCAGGCATCAGCAGAGCCAGGCCTGGCGCTGACGCTCACACACACCTGAATGACATGGAGAACCACACAGCCATCATCATGTAGGTGGTGCGGCGGAACTCAGGATTGAAGATGGTCAGGAAGTTGCTCCACACCTGTAGAGAAAAACAGACTAATATGTGAGTGTGTGAGACAAAAAGGTTCCTCTTGGGTTATTTTATACGCTTTTACTTTAGCTTTATTCGCTTAGAAAAACATAAATGCAAATACAGTACATAAAACAAAGATGAGGTGTATCATACACCGTAAGTCGCTTTGGATAAAACCATAACCTGGATAAAACTATAAGCATAACGATAAATGACTTTCAAATTGAAATGGGCGATGAAGTGTCGACTCTGACAGTACCTGGTGGAAGAGGTTGGACAGCTTCGTCCTCCATTTCTGGTGCCAGGCCATGGAGTCTCCCATGTCCACCAGCTCGTTCATCTGCTTCACTGTTTTTATGGTAGTGACCTAGAAGATTTCAAAATGGAGGCTCACTGCAGAGTTTCGAGGCGCTTCCATGCCACTCATCATTATGTGACCTGGATGTCTGTATTATGCTGGAATCCTGGAGAGCTTTAGCTGAAGTGGTTGACCTTGGCTTGCTTCAGAGGAAGCACTAACAAATGCAACTGTGATACAGTATATCTGCGCTCCGTATATAAATAAATAATGCACTCCAATAATGTGTAAGTGTGATATAATGCTGTGTATTCAGTGGGCACTCACGGAGAAGACCCTCTCTGGGTAGCCCTTGGCCCTCATGTTGGTGTCGTGGACCTGCTTCAGGATCATCCAGCCCTCGTCGTGCTTCCCATTCTGTAAACAAACAAACAAACAAACATGCCATATTTGGAAGGAGGACTCATAGGGACTTCAGCAATAATGTTATTTCTCTTTCTCTGTGGATTACCCTCATAAAGCAAATATAAGCTTTTTGAACAACAAATATTTTCAGGGTTAGTGGAAAATCTAGGTAAATTGACAAGTTGACAAGTATTCTGCAAGTTTTCTAAATATTTGGGTAACACTTTATTTGGATAAATACAATCTGTTCAGATTCAACTTCAGTATGTAAAACTGTTGTTGAACATCACCTTAACCAAATCCAACTTTAACCTGAAGTTACCTGAGTGTTAGCAGATAGTTTGTTGATAATCTGATCACCTGTAGATAGTCTGTGGACGGACTACCCAAGTAGGTGTGTTCTCATTCAATAACAGAACATCGATATTACAACACTACGAAAGTACAGCAGAGTGTAAATCTCGCAAGTGAAATGGACCTTGGATTTGGACATGGGTAGCATATTGATTTTAAGTGGTGCGCTTTTCATTCATACCACAGCTTAAATAATTAATCTATCCCCCTCATTAATCCTTCATGAACTTGTTTTTAATATTTCATCACTGCAGTTTAAATTGGTTGTAAAAAGTTCCTAAGTGTCTGGAAAGGTGCCACATTAAATAAATGAAAAATGAATACTGTCTTCTCTCTTCCTGATATAGGTAGGCTACTCTGGTCTCTGGACGTCGTCCTCTATGCACCAGTGAGCTGTGCTTACCTCCAGGTAGAAGCGAGGGCTCTCGGGCATGATGTTGAGGGCTGCTATGGCCGCCACAGCGGGGAAGGCACACACCAGCACGAACACGCGCCAGCTGTGGAACTGGTACGCCGAGCCCATCTGGAAACTCCAGCCTGGAGAGAGACAGAGAGAGACAGACAGAGAGAGACAGAGAGAAAGAGCAGATCATGGAGAAATAGAGAACATGGCTTTTATTAAAACATAATACAGTTACAGTATGTTTATTACTGACAAAATGTTTCCCTGATGGCAAGCCTATTTGTCAGAGCCTCTTCTCCAGCATAGAGAATTGCAGAGCTTAATTACAGTCAATAACCACTCGACCATACATAAATCATACCATAGGGCCTTACCTAATATACAAAATAATGTCACTCCTCATCAATGTGCCACTACTGCAAATGCCACTACTTTCTCTGAAATGCAAGTGGCGTACATTCTATTACTGTGGTGCGACTGAGCAGAGGTTGTGCAGATTGCATAGACAAAGAGAGAGAGAGAGATTTAAAGAGAAAGAGAGCGAGAGAATGAGAGTGTGAAAGAGAGAATGACAGAGAGAGAGAGAATGAGAGAGAGGGTGTGTGAGAGAGAGAGGTCTTGTATACCATAGTGGGGGATAATGGCCCAGGCCATGGCCGCAGCATAGATGCCCCCAATCATCCAGAACATGCAGAGCCAGCTCAGGTGCTCGCCACGCTTCTCCTGGGCAAGGAACTCTGAGTAGTAGGAGAACACGATGGGGATGGAACCCCCAATGCTGAGCAGAGAGAGAGAGAGAGGGAGAGAGAGAGAAAGAAAGAGAGAGAGAGAGAGAGGGAGAGAGACAATGAGGGGAGGAAAAGAGAGAAAAAAGGATAACATATCAGTGCTCATGTGACTGAGAGCGAGAGCAAGAGAGATGAATAGAGAGATAATGAGAGTGAATGCCACAGAATATAATTAACTCTCTTCTCTCTAATTGAATCTCATTAAAATCCCTCTCACAATGGTAACACCACTGTCAGGGGCTATCAGTGAGGGAATGACTGAGTGAGTGAGTGAGTGAGTGTGCGAGTGAGTGAGTGAGCGAGTGAGTGAGTGTGACAGAGTGAAAGACAGAATTAGTGAATGAAACCATGAGCGAGTGAGTGAACAAATGAATAATGAACAAGTGAGTGTGTGAGTGAATAAGTGAATGAATAGATGAGTGAGTGAGTGAGTGAGTGAGTGAGTGAGAGAGACAGGAAGTCAGCGTTTGGTACCCGACGCCGGAGAGGAGGCGGCAGAAGAGGAAGGAGCTGTAGCCTTGCACGAAGGAGGAGAAGAAGGCAAAGACGCTGTTGATGGAGAGCGAGATGAGGAGAGTCTGCCGCCGGCCGATCCTGTCCGCCAGACCCCCCCACACGAAGGCACCCACCATCATGCCCAGGTACACAATCAGGCCTGTGGAAGGAGAGAAGAGGGGAGATAGCCAGAGATAGAGACAGAAAGAGAGAGAGAGAGAGAGAGAGAGGTAGAGAGGATGATTAGACAGAGAGAGGGTGGGGAGGGATAGTCACTAAAAATAAAACACCTCACAGGCATAAGAATAAAAATGGATCCTAGCTGTCTTGTTAGAGTGCCTGTAGCTCCAGTGCGTTATTACAGAGCAACGCTAGCTGGTTGAATCTGCAGATTAAAGTGCATTAGCGGTGTAAATCATTGTAGGAAACACAGGTCTATTTATCATAAAAACAGGAAGTGGAATCTGTGGGGAGCTGTGTCAACAGTGGCCACAGCATCCATACCATACTCAGGTCCAAGTGCCCACAGGGGCCAGCGTTTGAATCCGACCCGTGGTGATTTCTTGGTGTTTTAAGACCCCAATGTTTGTCTTCAAGGCAGCGCTGCCTGAAAGGCACTAGGGTTAGGCATGGGTTAAGTTTAGGGTTAGGGTTAAGGTTAGGATTAGGATAGGATCTGTTCCCTGTTAAATTTTAAATATTATATTGTTTTTGTATTTGTATGTCGCTTTGGACAAAAGCGTCTGCCAAATCCCATGACCATGACCATAACCATAACCAGGATTAGGTGCCTTTAGGTTGACAGTGGCAGCACTGCCTGGAATACGACGTCGGGGGCTTAAAACACCATCGAGTGGTCCAAGTGCCCACAGGGGCCAGCGTCTGAATCTGACCCGTAGTCATTTCCCGATCCCACACATCTCTCTCTCCCATCTCTCCCACACATCTCTCTCTCCCATCTCTCTCTCCCACTCACTTTCCCAGTCAAGTCCTTTTATATATAAAGGAAGTGGAATCTGGGAATCTGTGGAAGCTTCCTCCACTGTAGAATGTTGTTATTTATTTTCAGGATTGTGCTCAATCAAATGAAAATCAGTCAGTTAACATCCTCATGAGAACGGCTAACTAGCATCTACAGTGGCATATTTCCGTAGTTGCAGAAACCTTTGACACAGTAATGAATATTCAGACATTTTGCGTCTAACCACATTTGCACTCTCTTTCTCTCTCTGTGGCTGAGAATATGCGACTGCGAAGATGGTTTTGTCACCTCCTAATCTTGTGATGTCGCACGTGTGTGTGTGTGTGTGTGTGTGTGTGTGTGTGTGTGTGTGTGTACACCAAAGCAATGAGTCAGCCACAGAAGTCACACCACACAGTCGCTTGTCAGACACGGCCATTGACTTCCTGCCACAGTGAACGCATACCTAATGACACGTTATCAGGCCCAATAAGACACAGACACAAGCAGTCTCTTTGACTCCAACGCCTGGCATCCCACACTCACACTTCCAGACAGAATCCATGATGCCTATGGTTGACCAAAGCCTTTTATTGTATGATAAACAAGGGGACATAATTACCTTTAAAGACGTGTTCCCAGATAAAGGTTGTGATATTAAGGCTTGTGGTTTGCAAAATTTGAATGGCTTTTTCCTATTCATTGTTTTTGGTGGAATTAATCCAAATAGGTGGGAGGCCTCTCTATAGATAAAATGTGTGTTTGTACATTATACACGGAACCTTTACTTTTACAAAAAAAACAAAAAACAAATAAGACATCGTTTTTTCTCACAGAGAATTCATTTAGCTCATGTGTTTGATGAGGTGTCAAACACTGTTACAACAGAACCTTGAGTAGCAACAGCTGGCTGGAGCCTCCGATGGTGGCCTCCCCCACCTCGGTGGCCTGGATGCAGGCTGCAGTGCTGAGCCTGGGGCCTGGGCTGCAGGTGACCACAGCTCCCTGCCCTCCCCGCCCCGGTGGCATTTAGCTTTGGCTGCTAGCGGCATCTGGCTCACCTTGGGGCCACACACACAATGGGCCTCGGTGGCAGGAGAGACGGTGATGACAGCCTGTGATTAGCCCGCCGTCCCTGCAATGCGGTGCCTGCCTGCCTGCCTGCCTGCTGCTATCTCTTACCGGCTCCCCTCCCTGCCGTGTGCCTACCACAACCTACCACAGAAAAAAGGGCAAACACAGAGCTCGGCTCCCCGGCGCTGTGGAAGAGAGGGAGCTGTCCAAGGTGCTGATCCTCAATCCCCTCAGCACTTCCTATCTGCTGTCAAATTAACCTCACGGACACCTCGCCCGCCATCGGCAGTTGCTCTAATGGACTGACTTAGCAGCAAGGCCACGTTTCAGCCACTAAACACTATCCCTCTACCTCCTCATCGCTGTCAGCCTGAGCTGGAAACTCTGATTGATTTCATGCTGTCTTTCGGCACGCCTCAGTACAGTGCAGGGAAGCCAGCAACAGAGCAGACCAGCAACGGCAGCACACTAAAGACACTACATACACCCCATGCTGTAAAGAGATAGCAGCAGTTGAAAATACCAACCTCAGGTGTAAAAGTCTGGCGTCCTACCATGTATTGGTTCTACCTGAGCATCTAACATAGGTAATTTCACTAATTAGTTGATCCATCTGGCATTGGAGTTGTACTAATTGGAATCAGCTGATGTAGTGAATGGTTTGAGCAAATACAAGGCAGAAATTTGACACCACTGCCAAAAACATGCTATACATACTGCACACAGAATACTGGAGACTGCATAGAGCACTGTGGTGGCTGTGAAGGAGAGCTCCATATGAATGAGGAGAGAGGAGACTGCATAGAGCACTGTGGTGGCTGTGAAGGAGAGCTCCATATGAATGAGGAGAGAGGAGTGGTGGGAGCAGCTGGGTGCTGGAGCGGAAGTGAAGTGCTCACTGTGAGGATGTGTGGCGGCCATGTTGGAGCATGTGTTGCTGAGGGAATCTCAGAGGAAGGGCAGGGGCCCACGGGCAGCTGAGCTCTACGTCACACACACACACACACACACACACACACACACATACACATACACGCATTCACACACTCTCTCCCTCTGTGTGTGAGAGAGTGAGAGAGAGAAAAAAAGGAAACAGAGAGAAGAAAAAGACAGTAGTATATATATATGAGAGAGATATAAATATATAAATAAATATATAAATATTTCTCTCTGTCCCCGAGGGAGAGAGAGAGCAATGAAGATAAGAATAGAGGGAGAGAGAGAGAGGGAGAGAGAGAGAGAGAGGTAGGAAACGGGGGGAGGGTCTGTCCATGATTGTTCTGCACTGTGACAGGAGGCTCCAGGGCTGAGGGAGAGGGGGAGTGGAGTGGGGGGGGGGGGGCTATTTATAGCGGCCAGCAGCACATCACCCCACCCCCCAACCCCCTTCTTTCTGTGAGAGAGTGCGACCCTTTTGCGTCAGAGCAGAGAACAGAGAACAGGGAGCATGGATGGGGTGGCGGGGCCGGCTGGCGGTTCGGTCATGGATGAGGAACCACTGGGTGTTCTCTAGGCGGCTGCCTCTACAAGCCCTCTACTCTGACACCATCTCTCTCTCTCTTTCTTTCTCTCTCCATCATTCACACCGCTAATGTAAAAAAAGCCAAATCCTCACGCTGTTCTGCCACAGCCTCTCCACTCCCCTCCTCATTTTCCCTCCCTCCCTCCCTGCATCCATCCCTCCATCTTTGCCTCCGTCACTGCGCTCGTCAGAGAGCAGAGCGCTGAAACGCAAGCATCCTGTCACCTTCACATCTTGGCAGCACAGCTCATCTCACATAGACAGGTGCAGAGCCTGAAGAGCAGGCAGGCGAGCGAGTCCGTTACTGTGTGAGTGTGAGAGATAACAATAACAGGTTTTTTATTAAACCTAGGGGACCCCGTCTCCCTATAAATCACATACCGTATCTGAGCTCTACACATGATGGCAAGCGGCAGAATTGAATGGTGAAGCAGCGGCTGTTTTAATCTTTTGAATCAAATTTGGAACCAAGCAGGCTTCTCAGTCTATCTTTCAGAGAGTTAGCCACACCATGTGGCCAGGCTAGTCTGATAGGCGAGCCACAGAGAACAGGGCTGGTCATTTCTGCCCATGGCTTCTGCAGGTTATGCCTTGCATTCCAATGGCACCACCAGAACTCAGCGGTGTTCCAGCAGTCCTTGATTTCTGAAATCCCCCCCCTTCTCTCTCTCTCTCTTTCTCTCTCTCTCTCTCATTCTCTCTGTGTGTCTGTCTGTCCTTCTCTCACTCCTGATGTGGCGCAGCGTCTGATATTCTGGGCGCCGCTGCAGCAGCATGAAGGGGTTTACCACTGGGTGCAGCCAGCATAACAATTCTGCAGGCAATTACGTCCCACACAGACATGCAGCCCAATGTGATTGGAGAGGCTCATGTGAAAGAGGCGAGCATGCATGAGCGAGCGCCCAGACTGCAGCTGTGTGTGTGTGTGTTTCTGTGTGTGTTTCTGTGTGTATCTTTGTGTGTGTGTGTGTGTGTGTGTGTGTGTGTGTGTGTGTGTGTGTGTGTGTGTGCGTGCATGTATTTGCAGCAGAGGCACCATCCCAGGTGACAGAGGGGAGGGGGAAGGGGAGAAAGGGGGCACTAGGACCCAGTGGAGGCAAGTGGAGTGCGCGAGGCAGGCAGGCGGGCAGGCAGCAAGGCACTCCAGCATGAGTCAGGCGTGTTGTGTAACAGGGAGAGACCAAGGGCCCAGCTCGCTGATGGCCAGCAATGCATCATGGTGACCAGGGATCACACACATGCACACACGCATGCACGCACCCACACACACAAACACACACACACACACACACACACACACCAACCACACACACAAACTCTCTCTCTCTCTCTCTCTCTCTCTCTCACACACACACACACATACACACACACACACACACACACACACACAAACACACACACACACACACACAGAGACACAGACACAGACAGATAGACAGACATACACACACACACATACACAGACACAGACACAGACAGATAGACAAACACACACACACACACACACACACACACACACACACACACACACACACACACACACACACACACACACATACATACACAGGCTGGTCATATGCATACTTCCCCTCCTACACATGCAATACATGAACACAAACAATCACACATTTGATGTACAATACACACATGATCATACTAAACACTCACACAGCTATAGCCCCAGACAACTGCACCCGTAAATGCAGGATTTACACTGGGAAGAAAGACACTGCAGGGATTCAAAGACACATCTCTCTCATTCTTCCTCTCTCTCTCTCTCTCTCTCTCTATCTCCCTCTCTCTCTCACTCTCTCTCTCTCCCTCTCTCGTACCTCCCCACAAACGGAGAAAGTGTGAGACAAACACACACATCCACATTAGGGAGCTCTGTGCCGTGGGCCTGCATAAACAAACACACTCTTCCTTCCTCCGCCATCTCTCAACCTCTTTTTCACACGCGCTTTCTGCCTCCTCCATCTCTCGGCCTCTTTTTCACACGTGCTTTCTTCCTCCTCCATCTCTCGGCCTCTTTTTCACACGTGCTTTCTGCCTCCTCCATCTCTCGGCCTCTCTTTCACACGTGCTTTCTTCCTCCTCCATCTCTCGGCCTCTCTTTCACACGTGAAGGAGCACAGTCTTGTCAGCTGCCTGTATCACACATCACATGAGTCACGCCTACGTCACAAACGTGTTGCATGGCATTCGCTCTGAGCATTCACATATGCCACTCCTCACAGCAGACTCTGTTGAAGATGTCATACAATAATCCCACTGTTTTGAACACATTTTTAGGGCATTTTTTTCTCCATATTTTGATTGACAGATACTGTAGTGTTCTGCTGAAATCAACCCAATTTCACTGACCTTACCTGCTGTGACAAGTCAGACATTCTTAGAAACGCCCGTTTAGATGCCACATGAGATGTGTTTTTTGACAGATGCTGATACAAAACAAGTTCTGAAATCATTCACAAACCATTAAAGGGCATAACGGTGACAGCTGAGAATTGAACCCACAACTTATCTGGCTACAGCACGCTAGCTAGCAGTTTAGCTTAGCCACTACGCTACCAGCGGCCCAGCATCCCATTCCTCATCCCCTTACCCACTACGGCCAGCGTGTGGCTCGCACCAGGGTGCTGTACAATGCTGATAAAGAGCTGAGGGGGGCCGCCGCCCTTGCTGGGTCCAGCCGGGGCAGATGGTGTTCAAGGCGTGAAATCTGAATGGACCTTCACCTCCTGGGAGGGTAGGCTATCCCACGAGCAAGCTGCTCACTATCACATGCTACCATGGCATCTCAAAACACGGCACTGGACGTGAGAGGACTTCATTACGTAATATGGGGGCAGCCCTTCATTTGAAGCAATGACTTTCATATGAGGTGAACCCAGATGGGGGAAAAAAATCAGTTTAACAGTTAAAAGCCAAAAGCCTTCAGTAAAACAGATCATGATTATTTTTACATTTAAGTAATCAAGTACTCACTTCTGATTTGTCTCTAAAAAAAAAAGTCAGAAAACTAACCAAATCAATCTCCATATTTGTTCCACAGCAACATATATCAAAGGAACTGAATTATCACTAAACAAGAAAAGCTGGGCATGAAGTCTGATTATGGCTCAGTTCAGAGTTCAGATTTACCAGTTACTTCACCTGGTAGCACTCAATTAGATGTTATATTTTCAATGCATTTTGATTAATTAAGGGTATGTTTTCTGGCATCAGCAATAAATTATGTGTGAGTTTCTCTTTCATTGAACTTTATACTTAGGGGCATTTCTACCCATGTACTTACCCAGCATGCCTTTGTTGGGTTCCGAGAGACACATGTCCTTCTCAGCGCTGGGCAGCACGAAGCCCACCACAAAGATCTCCACGCCGTCGGCCATGAGTGCCAAGCCCAGCACGAAGTACAGCGTCCACTGAAAGCGCCCATGGCCGCACTCCTGCAGGATGGTCTCATACTGCTGGGCCAGCTCTTCCTGGTCCTTGCGCCGCTCGGCCTCGTACTGTGTCAAGTCCCGGAACTGGGCCTGCGCCTGGTCAGTCTGCCCGTCGGCCTTGCCCGAGGAGTCGGCGCGCGGGATGCCCTGGTACTCGCCCTCGTAGATTTCGTCGTCCTCGTCATGGCCCTCCGTCGAGTCACTGTGGCCCTCTTCGTCGTTGGCGCGGCTGTTGCTACGGTAATATGAGCCGTCCTGCGCCTGCTGGGGATAGTCGTCATCATCGTCCTCCTCCTCGAAACGCGCGTACGAGCGCTTGGTGTACTCGTCGGCCACCTTGTCCACGTGGCGGCCCACCTTCTTGCCGGCGTGGCGCTTCACCTCTTTGGCGATGTCCTTGGCACCTTTTATGAAGGCCGTCCGGTCTCTGTACCCCTCATCCATCTTGGCGTGTGTGGTCGGAGCTGTTGTTTCACTGTAAGACGATGTGTGGGGATGTGTGTGTGTGTGAGTGTGTGTGCGTGTGTGTGTGTCTGTGTAAAGCAGCTACAGGGGACCTGGTGTCAAGAGTGAGCCGTTGGCATGTATGTGCACACTGCCGTGTTAGAGCTTCAGCACCATGGACAGCTGCCGGTTCCAGATGGGGTTTTTTTCACTCCACACCTGCTGGAATGCAGTCTGTAGGAAAGACAAGAGAACACATACATGTTGAGCTACTGCAATCAGTACACTGGGCATGTGTACAACTAACCTTTCAAACATGAGCGATCTATAGTACCTTATTGGTTATCAGTATCAGACATGTACAGCTATCCTGTTATGCATGAGAATGACCTAAAGGTTCTGTTCAGTAAAATACTTTGTGCTTACAGGACACTGTTCTACAAGCAGTGGCAGACTTCACAATATTGCTAAAGTCTACTGTGCTCTGTAAATCTATATCAAAATGTGACGTGGCTGAGATGAAGTCAATCTGAAAATGGCCAGTTATTTTGGTCTTGTATTTGACGTGGAGAACCGAGAGGAAGAAAATGCCTCTGAATGGTGCCCATAGGTCTCCACAGGTGGCCTGACATTCTCTATGCCTGCCAACCTGAATTAAACACCTCGAGGGAACACAGACAACAGAGGCCCTTTTCTAATGGGCATGTAATTATATCGGCTCTGGTGGAAATCTTTGCGCTATTATGCCCTGACGTCTGAAATGAAATAACGATATTAGTGAGGATTCCAATAACGGCATTAATAACACAATGCATAATTAACCAACATCGATAATATCTTGGAGGCAGCAGCCTTAATGCGCAGTGACACTTTGAAATATCACTCTCCTTCTCTCTCTCTCTCTTTCTCCTTACAAAGGAGCCCTTTTGCGGCATAAAATCAGTCGAGGAGCAGAGAGCCATTTTACGGTACTCCTTCTGTAAACCAAACACGGACAACCACTTTCTCGACCCTCCTTTCCTCTCTCTCTCCCCCTCTTTCCCTGTCTCTCAGCTGCTGTGTTAGTGGTGTTGAGAGATAATTGCTTTTTCGTTGAGGAAATCTTTGTTGTATTTTCCGTCCAGAAAGAAGAACCTGTCACTGGGGCAAACTGCCGTCTGCGTCTGCCATCTCTTCACCTTCCGTCTCCATCCAATCTCCGTCTCGACGGATCCTTTGACCGCGAGGCACTCAAGGAAGTGGCGACGCGACGCCACAGGGGTGAGGCTCTTTGCAGCACTCCCATTCAGCCTCGCGGTGGTGGAACGCGGCATTGTTGAGATACTCGAGTTGCCACAGAGAACACACCACTCACATCACATCATCTGTTCATGTTCTGAATGCTCATCTACTGGCTCACTTCAAAAACACCAGTCCTACGACTAGGCCAAATCATCCAGAAACACCAACAGTCTATAAATGCCTCTCTGTGTATAAAAGTGAGAAAATAGAAAACAGAAACACACAAAAAAAATCATTCTTTTTTTGCCAGGGAGCATAGCCTATCAACTATCAATTAAGCGTATCAACTATCAAATGGATTTTTAAAATGCAAACTACTTATTAGTGCAGACTGCAGATTATTACACAGTACGCACAGATGCCTTACCAGCTTGTCTACACCCTGAGCATGGACACCAAGTAATGTTGATGTCTTGGTCAGGTTGGACTGGGCTAACAGATCTGTGGACCCAAGGAGGCACCGGTCAACAGAAAAGCCCTGCTGCCAAAAGACCCATTGGACATTTTTGAGAAATGTTTCCTTTTATAGATATACAAAAGGTAACAAATGCTCTAGGGTTTGATGTCAAACCTCTCTTGTTGTATTTGCCCACGTGTGTCCACTGTTTGGTGTGAACCTCTAAATCCAGCGGCTTGAACACATTCATTTCCTTGCGCCTTAAATTCTACTCCCCTCACTCCAATTCCTCTTCAAATCTTTCTTCCCAGAATCAACCGTTACACCAAATGATCACTGGTCCAATACATTGATTATTAAGTTGTCCATTATACTAACAAATGATCTCCCTCACCATACCCACGAGCATACTAATATCATCATCATCATTGAAATCATTTAAGAGCATGGAATGCATGCAGGCACAGTACTCAACAGGACCATCTTGGACTGTGTCGCTCGCAGAAGAGCAAGAGAGCTAGCAGTGACTCAGTGTCCATTAGAGGTCAAGCTCCTCCCTCAAGTGCCCTCAAGACACAGCCGCTTACCGGAGAGGACTCTATACTGACCACACAGGTTGCTCCTGACAAACATTATTCCTTAGTAACAAGACACTATGTGCACAAATAACGTCCTGGAATCCACAGGAAGAAGCAGTGGTTAGGGCAGCAAATAACCTTTAGAAAATAAAGTATCAACAGACATCAATGTCAACATCAGTGCAGGTCAGGTAGAAAGTTGCTAAGTAACTAGTGGTATCTATGGTATCTCTCTCTGCTCGTTCAGGTCAAAACAACAGGAGCAATTACTCCCATTGTGTCTCATTCAAATGCTCTTTGATCACTACCACTATTTACCTAATTGGTTAAAAAAATAAACTGAATGAGATGTGGCAAACGGAGCTTCACTACTGGCAAGGATTTTCCATCAGCCCATCACACATCATGCAAAGCTAAAATAAAATGTGGTGAGCTATATGACGTGGAAAAAATCTTTTTCTCAACCATTCCAATCTTGCCAGACAAAAAGGGGGTCTATAGAGTATGCAGCCCTACAATCGATAATCATAATCATAATAATTTGTTGTAGGTCTAGTACATATAGAATGAGATATATAAGGTGCATGGTCTCAACACTGATCAAGGCACAAAACATCTAATTGGTGGAAAATTGCACCCTTTTCTGTGACACCATTTTGATGATGTCTCTTTGATCTGGCAGCCAAGTTGAAAATTAATATGAAAATCAGAAACAAATTAGAAATAGCAGATGAAAGAAGATGAAAGTGTATCAGTAAACGCTAATGGTATTTGAATGTTATTTCTCATTTTTGGATAAAAGTGTCTGCTTAATGCATGAATGCAAATGTGCCTTTCAAAGTCGAATAGCATTTACATTCACCATGCCATAGCTTTATATCTTATTTGGTGCTAGGTCTCAAGTTGTTAATACACTGGTAGAAAAAGTGATGCACAGTCCACCAAAAGCCCTGAGAAATGCAACTTCCGAGCTGATTCAAATCCCAGGCCCCTTGTGGGCCAGCAAATCCCCAGGCTACTGCTTTGAAAACCCCGGCCATTAACGCGAGCTTCCTCCGCTGGACCGAAGAAAAAAGGGAAAGGAGGAAGGGGAGGGGAGGAAGAAAAAAGACAATCGAGCTCCTCTCGTTCATTCAGCTCAGCAAGCACTCACTGCACCAGCTAAGAGCTTGAAAAGGGATTTCCAGTGCCGTGTAGATTAGGCCCTAAAAGGACACACAGAGGCATAAAACAACAGAGAGGGATACCGTTGAAGAAAGACAACTGCTGTTATCTGTGGCCGTTTGTGAACACAGATGCTAGCTGCTGTGGGCGCCCAGATTTAGACAGATAATAGAGCTTAAGGGAGGGTGATGATGGGGGTGGAGGCTGAAGCTGATTATCCTCACTACCATAAAAACCATAACTAATCAGTTATACAGTATATTCTGCATAAAACAGTTTGGAATTCCTAAGAGGACTTGTGTCTGAAATATACCATCCCATGGGTACCTCTTTGGGTACCTATTCACACACTATTTGTTTTCTGGTAAAAGGTGTTGAAAAGGACCTGCAAATTCTAGCGGCCATCTGCTAGCTGAACACGCAGGTCATTTAAAAAGAGAGGCAACTTTGAGGAGACAGTGCTGTCTTTACCCCGTGGTGTGCTTAACAACTCCTGCTTCACAGCACCTTTTCCCTGTACACGAGTCTGCAAGGAAGGAATATGTGTAGCTTTTACATTTCAATTAGAGCGAGATGAGGACATGCTTCACTGCCACCGAACGCAGGACAAGCGCTCAGGTCTCTGAGGTACTGCCTGCCTCACTACATTAGAGTTTAGCACAGCTACCAAGAAACCCATTTTCATTTACTGGTGAGAATCTTGCCTTCACAGCACGTCCGTATGTCTTTATGACACTCCACTGTCACAGCTACAGAAGGTGTATTGTACTCAGATATGTTCATACCTATTGGCAAAAGACAAGAGGCAAGATTATTTCATATTTCTAATGTCAACCTTTTTATGTTTGTCCGGTGCAAACAGCTGATTTAGGGCAATGCCCATTTCTGTACACAGGAAATATTTCTGACAATTTCTCCACAAATCTTCTGTTCCACTGGTCAAAAGCTTGACAAATATTGACAGACATTAAAGACAAAAATTGGGAATAAGACAACATACAATAAGATATTAAAAATGTTCTTGTCAACACCACCACATCAGCTCAGGTCTCTCTCTGTTAGACAAGCCATCTTAAGGGACAAGAGGCTGTCTTAACCTTCCATGCTTTATGATGCCTCTCATCTAATAACGACTCCGCCTGGAACCCTTGAGACTGTGCAGGGACTCTTACGTTTCAATTAGAGCAGGATCAGGACATATTCCAGCTGCAGTAAACAAGTGATGCAATCTATTCTCTCATAAGGGGGCCCCTGCAGAGTCCATTGACTGGTTTGGGTGTCATCATAGCATGGCAACATTATAGATATCAAAGGAGAGGTGTACTGAGAGTGAGAAGAGAAGTTATTACTATTAGTGTAAAAACAATGTGTATGTAAATCCATCCAATGCTTTGGCTGTTCATAAAAATGCACCTTACATAAAATGTTAAGTCATCCTCTCCAGAATGTTACATTTTGGAGACATCATTTATATTGTTTACCACATTTGTGTTACCTAATGATGATTGTCAGATGATTGGTCATATCAGATGATTACCAATTTCTGTCTAATAGTGAAGTAGGTCCTAAACGACAGTAGAAGATTTCAAATGGGTATTGTGTGCAAAAGGAGATGTACAAGCTTAGATAGTAAGACGCATATCATATCAATCCATCCATCCAACAACATTTTTTGTCTATTCACTCGTTCCGTTCGCGACGCGTAAAATCCATTTTAGATGAATGGTCTATTTTTTTCAAACGTACGCCCCACTGTCACGTCTGGTGTAGATACTTCCATTGATTACAATGGAAGCTAATTGTTGCAGCAGACGCAACGCGAACGGAACGCTTCAGTTATGCACCTGGTGTAGCTCAGCCCTTCACAATATCACAATAAAATCACAATATATTGAATTGTAACCCACAATGTCTTATGTTCAGCATTCTTATGTCTCTTTGTAGAGTTGTGCACTATGTTGCTCTCTATGGCTTTTTCTCTTGCACAAACCTTCCATAGCTGTGTTTACATCATGCATGTGGCACCATGCTTAATAAAACCAAGTGGCCAAGTGAACTGATTCCCTACAGATTCCTCAATCTTATAAGCACAAAACAGTTCCTGTCCTAAGGTGCCAAAAACGCTCGGAGAAAGGAGGCTTGCAAATAAAAGAACCAAGAACCACCAAATGGCGTCTCTAATTGAAAGCCTATTTGTAATAAGTGGAAGAGAACATCCTGGGTGGCGCCGGCACACAGCTCCTATTACAGGTGATGAAAGGCTCAATTACGCAACTCAGTTTGCATTACTGAGATGATTCTATTGGGAGCAGAGATCTACAACGGGTACACTGAGGCAACTACAGCAAGCACTCTGCCGGTAGTATTTATTGATACTCTCCTCCTTAAGGACTCCTCATGCGCTGGAGCTTGAATGTCAGTCCTCATTTGTAAGCTGCTTTGGATAAAAGCACAGTATAAATGAATAAATGTAAAAGTGTACTTTAAATGCATTTTCCAAGTGAGCTTAAAGTACACTTATTCATTAAGGTTGTGTTGGATCTCTGAGGACAGGCTACCGAGCTACTTTCACATCATTGCAAAAGTCAGTTAATATAATTTGAGTATTTAAATCATCACAAAATGCATCTTAGTTACACACCGGTATTTAACTTCACAGCTTAATTCTAAGTACCTCAGATATCCCCTACACCATTAACTGGATATTTATTGCATGCAGGTGTTTTATATCCCCATCAAAGTCTAAACAGTGGAGAGAGAAAAGAGCACACTCAACTGGGGAAAGTGTTGGCAGGATTTGCTCAAATAATCAACTGTTTTGCATCTTTCATGCTGGAACAGTGGATGGGGCTCTCTGAGGGGGTGACTATGGACTGCTATTTACGTCCGAGACTAAATCTCTCAGAGACAGATTCAGGTCCTTTTAAGAGTCAAGACAGGTGAAATAATTGCATGTAAAACAGCTGACTGCCAGACCAGCCAAAACAGAGCAGCATCTCAGCGGTTAAAGACGGGGAGGCAATTTAGAGTCACTACAGCAGAAATACTGAGAAAAATCAAAGACTCTTGCTGAGCTGCAGCTCATGGGAATAAATCAGTCATCAGTCTGAGAGAGGAAAACAAAATCTCAAATTCCTTCTGTACAAAATCACAGCCCTTGAGGAGAAAACCTTGAAATAACCTCTCTGTCTGTTCTGAGATATTCGGTTTGAGGAATTCCTTTCCACGACACAAACCTTTCTGTTTTCTGCAAATAAACACTTTCACGGTTCACTTCCGCTCAGTACATAGTGGAGGGGTAAGGCGATCTTGGAAGTGATACACCTGTATTTGGGCAACCTTACAAAATGTTGTCATGTGACCCTGAATTTAATCAACATTCTATATTGTTATCTTGCTATGGAAGGAGGAAGATAACGTGATGAGCATACTGTTTTGCCTTTTTGCCACGTCTGGTTACATCAGTCTCATATAAAAAGGTTTAAAGGGTTTTTTATATTTTTATACTTCATCTTCCCCTGTCAGCTTGATCAATGTAATCCCTGGCATAGGCCAAGTTGAACCATTTTGAACCATATTTTGTAGGCACACTACTAAGGTATTAACTGATGATAGCACTTACTTGAACTGTTGTAGCCATTTGTTTTATCACCGTCTCATATTGCCTTGATTCTAGTGAAATAATAGGTCATCTTACCCCACTTTCCTGTACACAAATGGACATATTTCATATTTATTACAGGGCTGGGCTGAACTTGCACAGATGCTGGTTATTCTTGCATTGCAATGCTTTTGCACACATTGTGCCTGAGTGGCCAGACTGACGTAAATTTTACCAGAAGGCAACATATCCTGCCAGTGCCTAGTCATTGTCCATAATATTAATGAACATGTGCCACGAAGTGACTATGAAACACCACAGAACGGCCCATTTGCAGGTCAGGTCACGTCAGAAGACAGAGCCCTGACAGACTGACAGTAATGGGCCGCAGTGACGGATAGCAGCCAGGTTCATTTGCAGCCAGTCGGAGCAGCCCAATTTACACAAACAAATGCAGCCCCAGTTTGTTCTCCCCCGTACATCATGCACTCTCTCTCTCTCTCTCTCTCTGACTGGGCCAGGACTTGCTGGAAATCCCACCGTTCAATATTTGGTCTGCGTTCAAAGTTTATTTCCTCGACAGAGGCCCAGTGGTTGACTGGAAAAATAAACCTCTGTTTACTGACTGAGGATGTCATAAGCTTCGCTCCCGTCCCTGTCCAATATGGTGATCTGATGCAGCTAACGCCGGGTAATCCGATAAACAAAACGTGCCTTATTTACTGCAGTCTGCCAGTGTTATGTCACAAGCCAGCTGATCGGGATAGCTAATCCTCCATGCCATACATGCATATGTGCTCTGCTAATCACACAGAGGGATGTAGAGCAAATACAACCTTAACCACTGTTAATGGCTAAAGGAAATAGTGTCAAAATTACCAGTTGTACCAACTGGCTTAGCATCATGCTTGATAAGAGTATCTCTGACTTGCTGGCTGGCATGCCATATTTTCCAGGGAGAGGCTTTGAAAATGGAAAGAAAGAAAGCTTAGGCCTCAACCGGATCTGGTGGCACATCTGAAAAGAGCTGCATCCTATTAGCAATTCTGGTGAATCACTCACCAACACCCCTCCCCTCCTGTTCACGCCTGCATCGGCAATGATCATTATCATCATACGAACCATCTGATGCCCACCATCCATATACACCTGCCACACCAAAATACAGCCAGTGTCCCAGCAATCAGCCCCTCCACTGGCGTAGGGTGTGGCCCGGGCCAGCTCCCCAGAAGCTCATCAAGACTGTGTCGATGTCCAGCGAAGCTTGCAGATGGCCCAGTCACACAGCAATATCCATTTTCAGAGGAGCATTAAGGAAAGCAATCTGCGGTTCACGGCTTGATTTATCCAGGCATTCTGAGCAGCTCAATCAACCCTGTGACAGAGAGCCCTGATGAAATTTACTCAGCGTTAACCATTGTTTCACCTGGCTCCCTCAACGAGAACGCCATTTAACTTACATCGCGGCACTGTGAAAGACTGATCACTAATGACCATAACAGCTCTGCTCTTCAATTACACAATTCACCGGGCCACTTCAGAGTAGGTATTGATGGGTGATCAATGCTGGTCACAGGCATCAATCGAGCAGCCCATTCAGCCTGGAGAGGACAGAAGACTGGGCCAAAATCCTTTTTTCAGCCTTTCCACTCAGTAGGGTATTAAGTTTCTCCTATTCCTGTGATTTGCAGAAATATAGCTCTATAATCTATAAGTTCCAACTAGTTTCTGCTATGACTCATGGCTCACAAGTGGCAGGGCAAAAAATAGCCACTAACTTGCACACCATGGTTTTCACTCATTTGTATTAGCAAAGCTATGGCTTCTGTTAACGGCATCCAGTGTTTTAGAGGAGGAAGTTATTTACTGTGCTGCACAAAGAGACTTTAAAAATCACAGGTCTACGGGCGGGAAAAGGCTTGAGGGACACACCTTCACGCTGGTTGGTGCCTAAAGAGTGTCGTTTTCATTTTAGTGGGGACTAATAAAAGCATTCAGCGTGCTGCGCTGTGTGCACAGAGATTGTGTTGGACTAGCGTAGGTGTTTGTTGACTAGCCCCTGCGGGGCTCGCTTCAAACAGAGCAGGACAATGTGCCAATAGTGTGTGGGCTCCTGTGACATTGACCAGCCTTCCACACACACACACACACACTCAGGAGAGCTGGCCCGGAAGATCTGCCATCTTGGAGAATGAAGAGCAGTCTGACAAATAATTCATTTTTTTACATTTGTGAATATAGTAATACACAAAATTATTTGTGAATTTATTTTTATTTATTTTAACTCTCTAATATCATTGATCTGAGTGTAGGGGTTTTTTTCTTCGATTGAGACCACAGCTTGTAGTCACAGACATTATCATACTAAATAGCTGAGTACATATTTGCCTGGAAATCAGCCATTCTATTCTTTCATGGTAAAGAGTATCAAGCTGAAAATGCTATAGCCATATATCAGCTGGTAGTACAGACAACTGAAAAAACACTGAATGTTGATGTGCTGATTATGACAGAATTAAACAGACCATTTGTAGTTTCCACATTACACATACAAAATGGCTGAAATGGCATGTTTCCTCATACAGAAATTAGAGTCTAAATCCTTGCAGGATTTACACATGTTTCTAGACTGCAAATCCAACAAACAGGTGGATTGACCATTAATGATCATTTAATGACCATTTCCCTCACATTTCCCCTCCAACTCGACTGGACACGTAGCAATTGTTCCTGATGATGTTATCTCCACAAACTGTCAGCAAGGCTCCACCTTAATTCCCTCTAATTGATTCCTTATCTTGTGTCCTTTCTGACATTGATCTACAGACAGACTGGATGTGAGTGGTGGCACAGGGTAAAATGGCCTCCACAGTGCCATCCACCCATCCATTCCTCAGGGGATCCGTGCACAGGAAGCAAAAGGACGCAAGGAGGAGAGGCCAGGGGGCGGTGACTTTCACTCTCACCACCAATAGGAAAAGAATATGCCATGAGTGACAAGCCACTAGCACACATTTTTCAAATTGAGTGAAAAGGTTTCTAAATATAATCTGAGAAATGGGAATTGCATCTGTGCCTCGTCACAAGATCACAAGAAAACACAATTATTTGTATACTCCAAAAAATCAACCAAGGCAGCTGTTGGTCGGATGTTTTCTGCATTTGGTAGAGAGAAGGGGCTTGCTCTATACAGGGCAGGCAGACAAGGAGATCAACAGCAACAAGGATGTCCCTGGGGAATCTCAGGGGTTGTCTTTAAACAGCCTTTTCAAGTATTACAAACAACCTAACCCAGAGACAGAGGGCAAAGCAGCCAGGGAGAAACTAACCAATGGCAATCAAGAACAAGGACCGGAAACTCACAAGCACACGTGCTCTAACTTGTTATTCTAAATCATTTCATATCAGATGTAATGTTTGGAGTGAAGAAGAATACTTCCCATGTATTTCCCATTTTTCCTCTCTCTCTAAAAAACACAAACTCCAACATTCACTCGAGCGCAAGCACAGCTGTACATTTGCAACATAACAGGCCCTGCAATTTGGACACTCAAAATGTTGAATGCTGATGCAGGAGATGGCGAAGTACTACTGCCAATGTGACCTTGGCACCATTTTCACTTCCCATTCATCACACTGAGAGATGGTGAAACGTTCTGTAAGGACAGAACAAAAACATGGCTGGACTTGGAGAGTTAGACATGAAAGAGAGAGAGAGAGAGAGAGATGGAGGGAGGACGGACGAAGGGAGAGAGGCTGGTGGTCCAACCATTAGGTACACACGGAGAGAGCCTGGAGCCGCCTCTGTGGAAAGGACAAGCCCACTATGAGTCACGTTACCCCTGTAACAAATCTTTCAGTGTGCACTGTCACCATGGTCACACTTGAGCGGTCCACCGCCTTCACATCCACTCGGAGAGGAGGAGAGGACTTGCCACTCCGCATCCATTTGCTGCACTGCGTGGCTAGCGCCTCTGAAATTAGTTGGATGAGTGTGCCATTCGACCATGGGAATAGAAATACATTACTGGGGGGAGGAGAAAAACGGAAAAAATTATTTGCCTTCTGATTACCATAACAACAGGTTCTTGGTTGATGGAAATTAAGAAGAAAAAGCAAAGAATTACTGAAAAGCCAGAATGGGTTAAATTGATATAAAAATGTGAGTTACGGATCATAACACACAAACACAATAGGAAATGTGATTTGAATACTAATTTGTCTTCTACGGGAGCTTTGACTGATGTTACATCCAACTAGTCTTAGTAGCCTACTGAGATTCTACAAGGAGTCCTTGTCAACAGGTTAACACAAGAGTGTTGAATACAACCTTCCCTAACCATCCTCTCAACATAATAAACCAACCTCACAGCTTATTATGGTGCTTAGAAGCATTCTCTCCCAAAAGACACTGACTATACCGCAGGGATTACTGGCTGAGAGATTATGTTGCTAGGGTATGCAGACATCTATGTCGACGCACTATGCAGCTACTGCGCAATGATGTGGCTTCCCCCACCACCCTAAGTCTCCCTTCGCTCCAGCAACATCTTTTCCCCCATGCATGGTGTACTGTAGAGTAAGTGGATAATATGGTTGCTCAACATGAAAGGGCTTCGGCTAGTTCGTCATGGCTGGTTCTTGCAGACACTGATTGGCGAAATATGAGAGGCCGACTAGCTGTTCATTGCAAGTTAAGCATGTATCCCTTAGCACAAAAGAAGAACAAATCAGGCAGAGCTTGCTTGATCGAAGTTGATCTATGCTAGTCATAACCACTACTGAAACTAACAGCTCCTTCGAATTCACAGATAACCAGGACCAATCTAAAAAGTGACAAAAGCTTTGATTAAGACACACATTAATATGTTGTTACAGCAAAGCATTGTCCCGTTCCATTCATTAAACTGTCATTCTTGACTTGTTGCTTAGTACCATTAAGGCCTCGTAGGCTGGCGAAAGCAATCAGATGAGGGTGGCAGAGAGAGCAACGTGTCCAAACAAATATTGATCTAATCAGCGAGCTCGCTCCCCTCTTGCCAAGTAGTCAACGTGCTCAAAGGTTCCATTCAACACCAGTAGCATCCTTTGAGGGTTCCATTCAAAACCAGCAGCATCCTTTGAGGGGAGGAGCCATATTTGAAAATCATGGAAAACTCAAATGGAAGGGTGTGAATGACTGACATCACTGGGGTAGGATTAATATCTGCTGTCAATTCAACAAGGAATTGCTCTATAATGATGAACCAAAAGAAAATCTGAGAAAATCTATAGCCAACTAATATAAATGTCTACATAAATGAAACATAAACATAGACAATGATGCAACTGAAGGATAATTAGCTGATTATGGGACGGATAAAAAAAACAATATCAATGTTCATTGTCCTTTGTCCACAACTCACCCTTTCAATGCTTGTCCCTTTAATTGTTAGAATGTTAAGTGATTCAATTATGTAGTGTTCATGTGATGGGAAATCATTCATAAACAAAGGCTTGTTCCATTGGGAGTGTGGCTATGTTTAGTGATGCCCTGCATCAGCAAACATCAGAAAAAAAAACAGATTATCAACAGAAATACATGACATGTACAGAATTCACACAGGATATTTATCAAATATCCTCTCTTGTCTGTATTCTGAGTTTCAACTTCTCATTCATAAACCGTACTAATAAGGAGGTGACGTGCAATAGAGGAACAGTAAAAGAGGCCTTCACAACTTCACATAGTACCACGGCTCATCCCTTCGACGTTGACGACAGATTTAATATATTCACATGTGTGAAATTATAATAAGATATGAAAATGTACAATGTACAACCTATGTCATCACCAAACGTCCAAAACGAAAGAAATATGACCGGGCCTTAACATCAGGTCCAGCTGATAAGACCACGTGATCTAATACCATTATCTGTATATTTAGATCTAACGCATAGGATATTTACAGTCGCATAAGAACACCTCTCATTTGCCCAATCCCCCTGTATGATGACGTTGAAATAGGAACGTCCGTCTACAGCAAGTTGTAGTCTTCGTGACTGCTGCAAGGTCACATTGTTCCCTGCAGATTACATCCGTGAATAGGCAACATGACATTCACATTTACAAAGAACTGCAGTAAATCGAGTTTTATTTTCCAATTGCAAATCCGTCTTCAAACATTACCCATATCGTGCGTCGTGTGTCAGGAAAGGAATATTACCGTCAAGTCAAGCATAATGTATTCCACCCCAAGCATCACTGCCAATCGCACACTAAGGTGAATGGGCGAGGCTTTCTTGGACGTTAATCTGAATAAAACATTAATTATGGAGAATTCTGTGGCCACAAAGCCGTACAGTTTCTTAACATGTAACTCAACAGTCAGTGTGAAATAACACAGAAGTGGAAACTGCAGATAAATCTGTCAGCACCTGCAAAATTACCACAGTACACAGCAGCTGTCGGCGCGAGGTGGTATGTTTGCAGTAGTAAGCTACATTCCCCATTGGCCCTATATTACACATTGTCGAACTCCAAAGTCATACATTTGTCATCATCGGCCAAAATGGCTTCTTTGCTATACTGTGTTACATTCAATTATACAAGGAACACATCGTTTTCATGACGACGTAATGACGATACATGTAGCCTAGTCTATTTTTATCTTTAAGAAAAGCAAATGTAGCTGCGGATGGAACACGCCTGGGGGTTCTAATGCAGCAATAATCTTTCCACTGTAGACCAAACAAATATGTTTTAATCCGTGATAAGCTCATAAATAGATGATCATAATTAGCCTTCCCAAGCTCCATTCGATTAAATGGACAACATGTCACTTACCTTGGTGTGTAAGTCGTCCTCTTTATCTTTTACCCCAAAACAGTGTCTATCTTTATGCGTTGAATTGTCTCAAAATGATATTTGAGATGCGCGATTTAAAATGGTAGGGATGTCTGGACGGGTTTTGCTTAACCCTATGATGTGAACGCGATTGACGTGAGGGAGAGTGCAACCCTACTACACAGTATTCTCCTCCTCCGAGCATCCCCCCTCCTCTCTCCTCCGTGCGCGCTGCTCCAGCGTACACCATTCGCTTTGGAGAGGGGGTTCCTGCCGTTAAACTACGGAGGACATGAGGTCCGGTGGGCTGGATAGCAAAAACGAGGTGACCTTTACTAAATCACCCTCTCCCTAAATGTTGTTTTGTAGAAATCTGCTCAGAGACACAGGGGAGCGGTTGTTTTCCATAGACAACACGCACATGCACCACCCGTGTGGATGACACCATAAGTCAGTTTGTCTTAAATGAATGTAAGGTTCTGCACATATGCACCATTTAAGGACATACCCTACGTATGTGCAATGATCTGTGCACGACAGCATTCTGCTCACACGTGCTCTAGCTCGTGCTCAGGCTCGCTGTGAAAAAATAAATGGTGTTCCTGGCATGCTCCATCTTCCCATGAAGAGAATGCGCCAAAGAAACACCATACTTAATTACACCAATAGGCAAGTTCTGAGAAACTGATCTATCTTATTTCCGGCTGTATGCCTGCTTATATGTAGCATTTTACAAGTAACTCCCTGCATCAATCAAATAGCCCATGCATTAATGTCAGCAGCACTGAGATGGCAAAATGTGGAGAGTTGGAACAAACCATGTCCTCTCCCAATGAGAGGCTGCAGTAACAGTGATTTAGTGTTTTTTCCCCAACAAAATTGAATTCACATCTATTGAGCACAATGTAGTGCAAAGTATTAGCATTGAAAGACTGATGTGCATTAGCAGTGGGTACAATGGTATTCTACAGCTTCCATAAAACCCCATTCAGCTCATTGAGGGGTCATTTGAAAACCACTGGCTGGGATTGAGTGTGATTGTATGGGGCAAAGTATAGGCATTAAAACTTTGATATTAGTCGGCACAATCAATAATGAGACAAAGCCAGTAGGCTGTGAAGGTTCGAACAAAACACCATGGGTTTATCGCCACAGGAGGTCTAATGAGGCAGGAAAGAGAACATTTGATGAGAAAAATGCCACAGGGTAGACCCCAAGAGGTCTTTCAGTAAAGTTTATAGCCTTAGAAAATATAGAACTTAAAACTAAACTATTTTAATATGAAAGTTAATTGAATATTATCAACTGAGAATACAAAATGGGTGCTTTTATTGATTTGCCTGGGCCTCCAGACGAACCTGTTAGCAAATATGACTTTTGCTCTGCAGGTCCATCTGGAAAGGGACCACCATTGACTGCCGTTTCCGAACTTTACTGCTTCCATAGACAGAAGTGAAATTTTACTTAAATTTGTGCATTAAGGTCTTACCAAATCGTTTCAGATGTGCAGCAAACATAGCAAACACAGACGCTACTGTTCTTAATGCACACTGGAACATGAGTGGTCTGACCTGTTGTTACAGCTTACTGTGGTCTCCCAGCATGTTGCACCTACACACACACACACACACACACACAGTTAGACCTTAAAGTTAGGCCTGCCCTTACAAAAAAAACATTACTGCAAACCAGGGTAAGTGAGCTCAGAGTTGGTAAACCTTCATCTAGCAAAACAAAAAGGCACGCAGATCTTGTTTTAGTGAGGCTTACCACTTATTATGACTGCCGCTAGGGTAGCTAGCGTAGCGGTCATATAGGGATTGTCAAAGTTTTTTTTTTTTCAACTTCCTACATGTTTGGTCAACGATACCCGGGACACCAAAACACCGGGGCAGATGAAACTTGGTGGGCATGTAGTAGCCCCACTTTTTAGCTACGCTGAGCGAAGAGTTGCTGGTAGAGGATGATGAGGAAAGGGGCTACAAGGCAGGACTGTCTCTCAGTCTCATAAACACAGGCACACACACACACACACACACATACAGGCAGGCACATACAAGCATACACAAAAGTTGTAAGTGTAGGGGATGGAGTAGATTAGAGCTATTAGGCATTTTCCAAACTATCTGTCTCTCTCTCTCACAAATACACACACACGCACACATATAAACACATATGTGCACACACACATGCACACATACACACACACGTAAGCACACACACTCACATCCACACGCACAGACACACACGCATGCACACACACACACATCAACACACACCAACCTGGACACACACAAACACACACATAAACAGGCACGCACACACTCACACACAAACACACTCACGTACACGCACGCACATAAACACAGGCACACACACACACACACACACATACAGGCAGGCACATACAAGCATACACAAAAGTTGTAAGTGTAGGGGATGGAGTAGATTAGAGCTATTAGGCATTTTCCAAACTATCTGTATCAGCAATTATAATGGCCGATAAATAATTGAAAATTGACCATCGATGAGCCAATGGCAGTCCAGTAGCTCCACGCAGGCAGACATAGGCCTACTCCGTCAACTTCAGCTCACGGCTCCATAGAAATGCATTGGGAGCTGTGATTTTTGTCCGTTTTTATGGGATTTTATAGTGATGTG
Source organism: Alosa sapidissima (assembly GCF_018492685.1). Classification (NCBI taxonomy): domain Eukaryota; kingdom Metazoa; phylum Chordata; class Actinopteri; order Clupeiformes; family Clupeidae; genus Alosa; species Alosa sapidissima. The sequence goes on from NC_055966.1 coordinate 8,745,112, forward strand.
AGTTGAAAAGGATGGCCAAATGATGTGTGGGATTAATGCAACACAGAATAATGGCTTTCAATCTTGAGATCTTGCTCTCTGTAATTATGTTAAATTAGATTAAATTCTCAAATGTTTTCATCTTTTGGATGTATAATGCACTTCCATGTCAAATTCTAGAGGCGAGGCCTTTACAGTGGCAAGAAAAAGTATGTGAACCTATGCTTGACTAAAAAGAGCAATTTTGGAAATTGATCTTAATGCCTTAATTAAAAAATTGAGGAAAAATCTAACCTTTAAGGACACCAATTTTCTTTGTGAATGAATAATGTATCGTAAATAAATAAATGTTCTTCTTTAAAATACAATAGGCATAAGTATTGTATAGGCTATGAACCCCTATGTTAATTTCCCATAGAGACAGGTAGATTTTTATTTTTAAAGGCCAGTTATTTCATGGATTTCATGGAAGTTCCCCTGTCCTTTGGAATTAAAATAGCCCCTTATCACATACCCGTCACCATACCTAGAGATTGGCATGGTTTTATTTCAGTTAGTCTATTAACTGGTTTGATTTGCATTAAGCTCAATGTGCTTGTTAAAAATTACTATCGGCCGATATATCTGTTATCAGTTTTTGAAAAACTCAAATATTGAATTCGGTATCGGCCTTCAAAAGTCCATATCGGTCAGGCTCCATGGAGACAAATTGACACATGCATCCACAGGCACACACACACAAACTCACACACACACACAGGTCCGCACATACAAGCATACACAAAAGTTGCAAGAGTAGGGGATGGAGTAGGAGATGGAAACAAATTGACGAGCGTGATTTATTTTTGCGGAGAGGATGTACAGGACTGAGCGGCGGTGATATTTTGTAATGCTATACGGTACATCTAGTACTAAGCGAATTTACCAAGGTTTGACAGTGAACCACGCATTAGGAATACCCTTCAGGTCAGTGATTGGGGTAAATGGAAATGACACTCCTTCAGTGCTCCTGAAGCAATGTTTACAGCAGTAGGAGATATTTCAGGCTTTTTTAGTGCATTCTAAATGGGCTGGTAGAGGACTGTGGAGCAACTTTAAAGGCATCCTATGCGAGATATTTACCTTAATATAAACAATATGAAATAAATAAACTAAATATAAACTGCCTTTGAAGTCATTTTGTTGGGAAACTTGAAACGGGGAGAATGGCACACGTTCCCAGCTGTACCCGTCTATGGAGAACCAGCCATGCAACTGCGCTCTTTGTGGTAATCGTGCAATTGCCTACTATTTCTATGAAAAATCGTGTAATGTTACCTTGTCAGTCGACATGGCTCTTCGGAAATATTTGCTGGCTTGTAAACAAATCCACATGAACTGTGTCCAGGGAAAGCTGAGCAAGCCACGAGTGGTATTTACGAAAGTGGTGTAAAATACAAATACTCCACAACTGTAGGGGAACCCCTTTATAAAAAAAAATGCCTGTAACAAACAGTGTTGGTACGAAATTGCAGACTGTACTTTTAAAACCCTTTTGAAGATTAATTCTGATAACATTCTGCATGGAATTCAACAGACAGCAGCCTATAGTCACCTGGAACTGAGCTGTATGTGTCACGGACAGAAGACGACCCAAGAGCGCAAGTTCAAATTCAGAGTCTTTTTATTGAAGGGTTCAGGGGGGGGGGGGGGGGGGGGGGAGAGAGGAGTGAGAGAATCGTGAGGTCTTGGAGGTTCCGGTTCCAGGGGTGCTAGGAGTGCCAGGGGTGTCAGGGGTTCCAGGGGTTCTCGGGGCTCTGGGGTTTTTCAGGGTCCTGTGGGTTACCTGGGCTCCGGGGGGGTCACCAAGTTTCCGGGGGGTTCCAGTCCAAGGTGCCGAGTGTGTGTGTCCCCCCAGTGATCGAGCGGCGTCTCGGGATGAGGGTGGTGACGCGTCTGGGCTCGCTCGTCTGGTGGTCGGAGGCCTGGGGGAACACACACAACAGCAAGATGAACAGCAGGCAGTAGTACAGACCAGGGCTAGGCACTAAACGTGGTGAGAGACAGAAGGCAGATTCGAGTTACCGGGGGGGCTGATTATCGGAGAGTAATCGAGAAGATCCGGAAGGCAGGTCAGGATAACCGGGGCAGTAGAACAGGGAGGCAGTCAAGAATGGATCCGAATCACAGGTAGGAGTCAGAGAGTAGACAGGCAGGCAGGTTACTGGTCCAGGTTTGAAGACGATCTGACAGGGCTTGGCTGAAAAACAGGGCTTTATATACTGGGAGAGGTTAGTGGAGAAATGCAGTGCAGCTGGCAGAGTAATTAGAGCAGAGTGGGGCAAGGTGAGGATGGTGAGTGGGAAATGCAGCGCAGCTGGCCAGGTAACAAGAGCAGAGCAGGGCGGAGCCAGGTGGAGCTCGTTAGGCAGAGTAGAGAGAGAGTGAGCAGAGTGGCAGAGAATTGAATTCAATTAAGGTTGTTACCAGGGAGAGAGAATGCTCATGACATGTATGTACATATGTTTTTTGGGAACAGATACCCCATCCTGATCAGTAGGCTACTGCTGATGTGCATAACACTTTGAGATGACCCAGAATGTCAGAGAAATTCAAATAATTATATAGCCAATTGAATAACACATTCAATATGACTTTTTTGTATTTAAAGGTGCCAGTCTGTATTCATATCCTGTTACAAATTGACATTTGAGGAACATATTTGAGTATATAAAAAGGAACTTTGATAGTTTTGGCAAACGGGCAAAGATTTGACTGGCAATTAGCAATTTACTTCTTTTTTTTAATACAGCGTTGCAATTCATGTATACAACAGTAGGTGGAGTCGCCGAAAATGTTTTGACACTCCATTAGCCTTCATGATTAGACTATTAAGAACAAATATAAGAAACACTTAATCCATCTTAGCGTCCCCTGAAATTGAGACGTTTTGCATTCACATCGACAATTAAATATGTTGCTCACTTTAAAATGTCTAAAATTAAATTAAGACTACTGGTCAGTTAAATCAGGTGAAATATTTAGGCCTACGCCAAATGATATCAATCTACAGGTAAGCGTGGGCTATGGTAGACCTACGGTTTTGTTTTAAAGTTGCTTTTGTTGTTTGATTTAATATTTAATTCAGCTTAATTCAGACACACAATAAAGCTAGTTTTGTCATATCTGACATTTCAAAATAGGAACCGTCACTCCTAAATATAGTAGCCTGATGAACCAATCACTGTCTGTCACATCATGAATCATCTGCTCAAAATTACCTTCCTGAAAATGGTAATCTTGAGGAAAAAATCATATTCTTTTATAGATCCGCTTCCACTGTCACCTAATTGGCCGTCCTCGGCACGCGCACACGCAGTTGATTGCTGCCTCCAGTATGCGCGAGCCTCAATTTCAACCAAACCGGTCTCTCGCTTCTATAGTAGCTTGTAGTCTACTCGTATGTCTATAAGGTGTTGTGGCGAGAATGAAAACGCTCTTTAACCTTTAAGTGATGTCCATCACATCACACTAGGTCTGGTGGACAATTGGACCGATTCCTGATGACCGTCAAGACGCTTTGTGTGATAAAAATGCTGTTTTGCTTACTGAAAACAAAGGAGTAGGAACATGTTACTACGAGACAACCGCAGAAATGCGGACAGTCTTTAAAAACCAAAACACGGGTTTGGATTGCCATGATCGGCAACGGCATGGACGTTCTGTGGAGGATTTTTGCAGCTTTAAGCTTCGATTGTTTTAAAAGCTCGCCGTCAAAGAGGTGCGTAATTTGAACATGTTAATTGCCTATAATACATTGACCTGAATTCATCGTGTTTTATTTAACGTTATATTTAACCAGAATTTATCAGTGGTGTCATGGTTTTAGTCATTTCTCCCTTCTTTTAGTTGCTATGGTGATATCAGGTTTGAAGATGGTAATAGCTCAAATGCGTGGCTTGCATTGTTATGAGCGTCTGCGTGGAGGCGTTCATGCAATAAAAACCTGACCTACAAAAACACCGAAAGCGCTTCATATTTTAGCTCACTCCAGCTTACTCCAGCACTATTCAGATTTACAAAGAAACACTCAAACCTCTCATTATATAACCCAACAAGAGTGCCACAATCATGAGATGCTGTTTCTGTGGCATGGTCTCCCTCCAGGTATTCAGTGCCCCTGTTTTAGGATCCCCCTGCTTACAACTGTCCTGCTTTTTCCTGGTCTAGGTCTTCAACAAAGCTTGGCTCGAGCCACCCAGCCAGCATGGAAAGCAGCTCACTGACGGGCAGCATCTCGCTGAGCTCCGACTTGCCCCACTGCCAGTGCTGCATCTCCTACGAAGCCCGTCTGAAGCGCCTCTCCTGCGGGCACCTCTACTGCAGCCCCTGCTCGGACCACATCGTCAACCTGGCCTTCGAGGACATCGAGGGCCTCTCCGAGTACCCATGCCCCATATGCAAGTCCCTCCGCCACCTGGGCGGACTGGTACACGCTCAGAGCTACATCAGCGCAACCCACTGCTCTCCTTTTGATGCACACAAGCACCAGGTGGCAGATGAGAAGATGATCCAGTGGGATTAGGACTGATTGGGCGAGACAGACAGCTCATTTTATCATAGAGGACATCATGTGTGAGCCTATGTACAAAAAAAGGCTGGGGCCTGGTTATAAGCTCTTAAGATAATTGCATATCAGTGTTGTAGTGATGTGAGAGTTCACATGACTCCTTGTGTCGCCTCCTTCCACATCTGTCCCCTGATGTGCCAAACTTTATCAAAAAGCAGCATTGCCTCTAGATGTGCTTGCACAGTATGTATTAAATGGTTTAGTATATTACTATTAGTATATACTATTTTTATTTTAGTATTCACTATTTTTATTTATGTGGACATACACAGCAGATATGTGAAGGTCTATATTTGCACCATGAATAATTGTAAAGGGCGCTGTATGTTCTGTATATATTGATCATATTTTAAATGTTATTGTTAAATCATTTTATGCAGCAGTGTCGTGATGCCCGTCATGTAGTAATTCAATGGCATTTTAGACTATTTTCTTAAGAAATAAAATGTATTACATATTTCACTCTGTACGCAATTGTTTTGTATCAAATATCACATCAATTGAAACAGACGTAATAGGCATGTAAAATTATCTAAGGTTTAGATTTATTCATCTACTTCAAAACATGCTATTGAATGTCCATACAAAAAAATACAGAATGCTAGAAAATAGATACATCGATCATCCCAACAATTACAAAAACTGAACAGTAATATGAAATTCCAGACATCAGTCATCATACCTTGAACCACAACTTCTCATAGTTGAGCCACCACTCATGCAGACAGACTTCCTGAAACCTACAGTTCGCTCCATGGTGAGGTCTGAACAAAAGCACTAGAGTGAAATCCAAAGAGTACATTTAACCACAGAGGCAGCATCTCATGCCAACAATACTTACAAAAAAACTCAATGATCAAAGTATAAAACAAATACTTAACATGAGAAGTACCTTATTCATTGCTAGGGTAGGCTAAATGTAAGCATAGTGTGATTACACATATTTCTCCTGAAATATTGCTTTCAAGATGCCATCACAGAAGGTCTCTGTTTTGTTTTGTTTTGTTTTGTATGCTGGTTTGGGTTTTGAGAGCGATTGCACTTATTTTGAAGATTACCAAGCCACAGTTATGCCAAGAGATCTTAGGGCATTTCCTTTCTCTACCAAGTTCATGTTTCTTGTTCTATCAAATGAATGCATTTATTGCTACATGAATACAGGTAGAACTGATGACACAAGAGTTCTCAACATTTTCCCCCCCAGAGTCACAGTATCAGGCGTGGTGTGACCTCTAGTGAGTAACACATTTGACTCCCACTGAGGCTGTCTTCTGATCTCACTCACCATGACCTCAGTCAGTCAGCAGTCAGCTCTCTCTGCCTTCAGGCCCTCTAAAAAAAGCTCGAGGACTTTGTGTATCTCACTCTGGCAGTGGCGCACTTTGAAAGACAGCCAGGGAGAAAACCCTAGAAGACATACTTCAGGACAGCTTCCTGCCCTTCTGGCGAATGTTCCAGATTCAAATAGGGAAAGAGGGATCGAGAAAAGAGAGAGAGAGACAGAGAGAGAGAAGAGAGAGGAGAGACAAACACCTCTCGGAATGGCACCCTTGCTGGGTCATAAGGGAATTACTCAGCTGCTGTGCCCTAGAAACACAGCACAGACGTACCGTTCTAACTGAAGCCATTAACTCTAGCCAAGCAGCATCTACCAAAAGGAAAACAAACCAGTGCTTTATCCTCCCGCTCTCCACTTCATATGCACAACAGGTCTGAGGCCTGCACTACGTCATTGTGATTCATCAGAACAGATAGCTTTCTGAGGAGACGGGTTCACTGAGCAGCCGCCGTAAGGTTATTTCCAGTCAAATTCCAGTGAAGGAATAGAAATTCACGGACTTTCCACTTAAAGGTGCTCTCCCCAACCTCCTGAACTGGACTAGCTGCTTGAGAATGAAACCAAAAACCAAATCTCTTGTAAATCGTTAGGAAATATGAGGAACCAGGAAATTGTGCTACACTGTGCGCTTTGAAGATAAAGATACTCATGAGTATAATTACTCATTATATGATTGAGAATGAACACTTTTCTAATATTTATATGAAAAATAGTACAAATAATAAAACCACCTCTACCATTATACAGTATGTTTATAGCAAACCCCACAGCATCAAAGCCTCCATGGCCCTCAGAACTTAAATAATTCACTGCCAGAGGGAGAAAATAAAGTGTAGGAATGGAAGGAATTTAGGCCCGCAAGACACAGACTCACTATCAACATGCCACTAGCCATTCTGCTGTGTCACTCTCACTGGACATGCTCGATATTCAGCTGCAATACTAAATATACAACTCATTTTGTACCATTTTGAAAGCATAATAATTAAAACATGCATATTTCAACAACACAACCGTGTCCGTACCAAAATATTGCTGTGGCCTAAATTAGCATCTTTTGTTTTTTTTGGAGAGAAAAAAAAGTAAGAAAATTTATCCTACCCTAAGTTCCTTTACGTCATGTTATATATGTGATTGAGGAGACCTACGTCCTCTAGTGTTCACTTTGAGAAGCACTTGTAAATTCACTCACTATTTCAAGTGTTCAAAAGCCCACTCTCTACTATGTGGTATGGAAATGAATATGGTGACATGAATCATTCTTGCTACTTCACTAGGACTCTTTAACATATTGTGCTTCAATACAGGAACACACACATGCATTCTAAATACACTGAGATCATGTGCTTCAGAGCAATCTCACAAAGAGCACTGGACAACTAGATTATACTCACCCACTAGCAAAACTACATTTGGCATTGACTCTTGAGACAGGAACAGCAGGACCTTAAAGCGTTCTGCTGTGTGCTCTATTTTAAACAGTCTTTGTCATTCATTTATAACACAGAATTTGAAAAGGCAACAGTTGAAAATATGTAAAATAAATTAGTGCTGTATACTGCTGCCATGTAATACTGGATGAGACAGTATGATGTTGTCCAGATACACCCAAACAGTCGGAGCTCTCTTGTGCTATTTATCATGACCTTCTGCATAGCTGGTGGTGGTGGCAGACTTTGACACACGGATGATGTGAGGTCTGCCTCACTCGGCTCCCAAAAGAAAAGGTAAATCCATGAGTCACCCAGTAGGTCTGGGAGCGGCCATTTTGTTTTGTGTGTTTGAGACAGACAGGAGGCAGTGTGGGATACCTATCCATTTATTCACCACATAGTGCACTATAACAAAGAACTTCAGTGGTCATTCTCTATAGAGTGCACTGTCTAGTGAAGGAGTGGATGTTGTGAACGCAGGGCTAAACGGAGTCCTGAGAGCGTGGTGGTCACTGCAGAGAGCTGCCGGAGATCCCAGACGAGCCTCCGCTGCTGCTGCTGCTGCTGCTCCTGGACGGCTTGCTGTGCGGGGCTGCAATGTAGCGCTGCGCCGGACGGTTGTCGGGCTGGTGGCCGAAGAGGAAGGTGTGTTTCGGTCCATCCCTTCCAGCAGGTCGAGGCTGGGGGCTGGTGTTGGTTGCGGGGGGCCTCGAGGCGGCTTTGGGCGGGGTGGCGGGGCGGGCACTGGCTCTGGCGGCGGGAGGCTGGTGGGAGGCGGACCTGGACGAGGGGAAGAGGAACGTGCCGTTGTTGGCGTTCTGGTTGAGGTTGGAGTCGGAGCGGCGAGATTCCCGCCTGATGTGCAGAGTGTCAGAGGTCCGGGAGGACGAAGGGGAGGAGGACGAGGAGGAGCAGGACGAAGAGGACGAGGTGGAGGCCTGGGCCAGTTTCTCACGCAGCTGCTGCACCTCCCAGGCCAGCTGCTCCACTGGGTGGAGCATGGACGATGGCATAGGGTGGGTGAAGGCCTGGGAACACAGTTCATGGGCAAACTCAAAACAATGCAGAAATAAATATTGGAAATCCATTAAGATTTGTTATAATGATGGCACCATTAGAGACATACACATCCAATAAACAGACAAAAATCTATCTCTGAGTGGACATCAAGAGGTCATTATTTTGGTCTTATTTTAGGTCATTATTTCAGAGTATAAACATTCCCATATGCTGTTGAAACAGCCAGTGGATAATGACAAGAGGCTTTGCAAGAGGCATGTCAGTCTTGGGTGAGGTCATTTACCTGTGCATGGAGCGCCCCCCTGAGGTAGCAGTCCCTCCACACCTTGACGCAGGGCCCCAGCAGGAGGGGCAGCAGGGGCTCGTGGGGCTCAGGGCTGGCCTCGGACAGCGAGCAGGCCCGCAGCAGGCGCTCCAGGCCGGGCAACATCTCGGCCGACGGGGCCCTCCGGTGGCTCTTCCGGTAAGAGCCCGAGCCGGTGCCGCTCCGCCACGGCAGCAGGTTGGACGGCGACGAGAAGGAGCCCCGGGACAGCAGGAACACCGAGCCGGCCATGCCGTCCACGTGCTGTGGACAGAGGAGAGGGAGAGGAGGATGAGAGAGAGTGAGGAGAGAGAGAGAGAGAGAGAGAGGAGAGAGAGAGAGAGGATGATTGAGGAGGAGAGGTAAGAGAAGGTAGAGGATAAAGGAGATGAGAAAGCATGAAAAGTGAGGAGAGAAAGAAGAGGAAAGAAAGACAGACATTAAAAAGGAACAGAGGGCAGAGATAAGAGGAGGCAGACAGAGAATAGCAGAGTGAAAAGAGACATGGAAAAGTGTGGAAGACGCAGACACATTCAGAGACACAACAAAGATAGAGAGAATGAGAGAGAGCGAGAGACAGACAGACAGACAGAAAGAGAGACAGAGAGAGAGAGAGAGAGACAGATAGACAGACAGAAAGAGAGAGAGAGAGAGTGGAGATGCTGAGCATTCAGCTGACTGACAGAGCAATCTACAAGCAGCTGAAATCAGGTCTTTTTTGCCATACAAGGAAATGGATCTGGAACAGCCAACTAGAGCATGACCTTAAAGACACACAGGAGATTGAGCAGCGGTTGCCTCCTCCCTAGCAGCCTGTGTGATACAGAGTGCCGCAGCAGAAAAACACTTCATCACCATGAGCCTCTAAGAATGGAGTCGGCCCAGCAAGAACCTGAGCAACTCTGAAGATTTCATGTGAGCTATTGAATCTGTTAGAATAGAACAGCGCCTTTACCTCGTAACACTTCCAAAAACACATGTAAATTGAATCAGATGCTGCCACCACATGGTAGTGATAACTGTGGATTATGTGCAGTGCCCTCCATATTTTACAGTAAAACCTGCCTGTGAAAACCATATGATCAATGATAACACCCAAAATCATTGCAGCCCTTTCACTTGCTTGAAAGCCATTTTCACAAATGACTCTAATACGACTTCATTGCTATTCAACCAATCTCTGCGCTACAGAATACTACCCTTGAATACCAATCCCCTGAAGCTGATGGCGTATTGCTCCACTCCTCCAGGGCAGCGCGCGCACTCACCCGGTGGGGGCCCAGGTTGGTGTTGAGGTTGCCGTTGAGCATGGGTGGAGGGCAGGCCGGCTGGGTGACAGGCTGGGTGAAGTGCGCTCGTCTCTGACCGCTGTACTGCAGGGCCCAGTCCCACACGGGGGGCAGGGGGGGGTCACACGGGTCCTGAGGGGAGCCCTGGGGCAGTTCCCGCAGGCCGTTCACCGGCGTGTAGCTCTGGGCCAGGTGCTGCGACACGGCACAGGTTCATTAGTATTTACTCCACAGGTGAGTACTGGAATGACTCAGCATGGCATTTACAGTACTCAGAATTTAAGCACAAATTACTTTGGCTAATTTATGGCTTATTTAATTGATCTTTTCATGCATTTAAGGAGCATCCGAAGACATGATGCTCTGGGATTCATTCATTTAAAACTGTTTTAAATGAAGATAAAAAATTGACTTTGACTTACAAGGTTTATGCGATTTACCGGTAATTCATATAATCATCTAAAACATCTAAAGTGATTACGTTCCTATTGAGTATGTGTCTTCATTAGTGAGCGTGAGACAGTCTCCCCCGCGTTTGGCGGGCCACAGGCGGGCAGTACCTGTGAGCGGCGGCTCCTCTCGCGCTGGCAGTTGGCCAGGAAGCTGCTGAAGAGAGGCACGTGCAGCGAGTCATGCAGGGCCAGCAGGTAGTCTCCGCTCAGCTGGAAACGTGAGGGGAACTGCGCCCACAGCTGCCACACACAGTCCAGGAAGAGCAGGAACACTGGGGCCTGACAGAGAGCACGAGGAGATAGAGTGAGGAGGGAGGAGGAGGAGAGAGAGGAGGAGGAGGAGAGAGGAGGAGATGGGGAGAGAGAGAGTAGGAGATGGGGAGAGAGAGAGGAGGAGGGAGGAGGAGGAGGAGGAGGAGATGACGGAGGAGGAGGAGAGGTTGAGGAGAGAGATGACGGTTAGAGGGAAGCATTTGAATACTTGGGTAAGATACATATGGCAAAGTGTAAACACAGACTCACAATTACATGCATTCTCATGTGGGATCATTACCCAAGTCTACAAGCAGACACATCAGCTGCTAAAGAGTATGTTCATCATCATCATCATCATCATCATCACAGACACACACACACACACACACACACACACACACACACACACACACACACACACACACAATCATCCACACAAAGCATCAGCACCAAAGTCCCACTGCATCTCCCTGAGGGTGCATTCATCATCTACACATCAGCTCTGAAGCACACACACCCATACTGAAATACTCATCATTCAGATGGACATTATCTGAGGGTGAGGATCTCACATCTATCTATTCACGGTAGATTTGTTTGATTACTACAGCTTCCTATTCCAACACTGCCACCTGTCTATACTATCCACACACAATCTCTCTTTCTCTCAGTCCTTCTCTCTCTCTCTCTCTCTCTCTCTCTCTCTTCCTCTTTCTCACCTCCTCCTTGTCGCTGTCTCTGTGGTAGTTGATGCGGCTGAGGAAGCGGTGGCCGGCCATGATCCACTCTTTCTGGACCAGGGCCTGGAAGCCAGGCACCGTCCGACAGTGCGGGTCGCACATCACCTGCACCAGGCTGGACACCACACAGTTCATGTCCCGATCTTCAGGCTCTGCAGACCAGACCAGGACAATCAAGAGGGGTCAGAGACAAGGCATCCTGCCCATTCCAATCTAACTTTACATGCAAGTGCATAAGGGGGAATTCTGGCTCACCCTTCAGAGTATTATGCAACATATAATGTGTATTGCAACAGATAAAATGTATTATTAGCCATCTCACATTAATGACTAATTATGAACACATGAACAAATTATTAGCCTCCTACAGATGTTGCTCATTTCCTGCTTGTCATCACAGCACCATCTCATGTTTCCATTTAGAATTTTCTGTTGCACCATTTTATATCAAGTTACGATTTCAAGAACTCGTACACATTTACACTGACATTTAGACATTTGGACAGAGCCAGTCTGATTAACAATGGCTGTTTCTTGTAAAATTAATAAACGGCATGAATATTATTTCTAGTTATCAGTGTGTTCAAAGTGGAGTCATAATGCAGGTCTCTTGTCAACACTAGGACTACTGAACACACCCTTGTTACTGAAATAACCATGCTCTACAAATGATCATCAAGCAGAGAGATACTGTAGTGAGAGAGAGAGAGAGAGAATATGAAACAGCACATGTGCACTGGTCTAGTGGGTAGCTATATTTGTCTCTAAATGTAGAACTAATTTTTGCTTTTGTTTTCAGACTCAGGGCAGCTCCACTGGATTGCACACACAGTACGAAGAAAAGGAACAATGGTTCTGCAGTGTGTCTGTCGCTCCAGAAGGCCCACAAAAACTGAGAACAATATGTGGACGAATAAAAATGGGGCGCAGAGCAATATATTTTCATGGGGTCCTAAATTCTTATGTGCACACATGACTTAAGGGGTTTGACATAACAGAAGTACTGAAGCAAAGTGAGGGCCGTAAAGATTGTGGGAATGACTAAGGAATGAAACCACCAATCAAAACAAAATAGCTTAACATTTGGTAAACAGGCAGACTACTGAAATGTTTTTTCTGTATTTCTGTCCTTCTGCGCCCTCTTGTGGTCACATAAGGGCAGGCCTTTCCATCTGGAGAACAGGTTTGCATAGCTGGGTGTTGCCTCCAGACATCTGAGAATGTGTTTGACTCATTTTTGCTGTTTTTCACCAACAGTGACCGCATTTCTATTTTCCAAAAGGGCTCGACTTGAGGAAAACCAGTGGAGAAACACCAGGAAAATATCGCACCTTAAAAAATCATGTGACGTTAACAAATATGTCCGTACAGAGGACGTTTTATAAAAAGCTGTGACAGCATGGTGGTGTCAGGCTTGCTGTAACAGTTTGCCAGTTTGAAGGTAGACGACAGATGAAATAACAAACCAGAGCATGGCCGCCACCTTGCGTGATCCGCAGACTACAGGATAACACCTCCCTTCATGGCAGCATGTCAAAGGAACGAAAGGGAATATGAAAGAGAGACGGAGAGATCAGCCAGCTCACCTTGGAGGACAACGGTCAGATGGCCACCTCTGAGCAAGCAGGCCACCTCTGCAGCCTTCCGTAGACAGCACCTTCAGACACAAGCACAAAGAGCTAAGATCTAGGATATCATAGCAAAGGGCAGAAACACCATAGAGCCCTCACCATACAGACATGGTGAAGATCATTTTTTTTATTTTATTCATTGATTTTATTTGTTTATCTTTTAAGGGACAAAACAACGCAGATGTACACTTTAATAGTATCATGCCAATGATACTATTAAAGCAATACAATCAATTATTGGAATATGAGAGAATATGAGAGTTCAGTCAATTAAAGAGCCTGGACTAACATAATACAACATTTACTCATCAATACATATTGTATTAGGATGTTGCATAATTCAACCTGTAAACTATAGAGTACTCTATTTAGCTGTGAGGAACTTGAGACTGTGTCTTTCTTAAATGTCACAATCTCAAACGGACTGCAAAGCAACACATGACTATGCCCTTCCCATCACACCAAATGTCAGTGCGACATCCCTCTGTGACAGACGCACAAGGGGAGGCTGCAGGCCCGGCGAGCGAGCGGGGAGCCAATGGGGGTCCAGCATTACCTGATGTAGTCCTGCCAGTGGGTGCCCTCCAGCGTGGACAGCCATTTGTCATCTGGCACAGACACAGATGCGGAGATGTCTGGGGGAGAGGGAACAAGCAGCGGGGGGGGGGGGGGGGGGGGGGACGGGACGGACAGATAGCGTGAACAGATGAAAACACCAGAGCAGAATATCAAGAGCGAGTGACCGCTACGTAGCATCAAAGGCACTTTGTTTTCTTGCGGATGATGATTATTATTATTGTGGGCGGGGATGAGCTGGCCGCCAGGGGCGTGCAAATGTCCGCCGTCAGAGACAGACTGGACTGAAGTCTCCGTTCTCCCTCCATCGCAGCTGCTCGGAGGAGAACATTGTGGGAGGACAGCAGATAAGCTGATAACGAGTGTGTGTGTTGATTTCTGTGTCACACCTTTTCATCATGTTAAGATAAGAAGATGTGAAAATGACATGGAGTCAACTGTGAGAGAATAAAACTCACCAGCGAACCAAAAACAGTACAGAGGTAATAGAAAATAAGCCAATGGACATGTACAAGCAAAGGGGCACTATGCAGATGCCATCAATGCTTAACAAAAGAGGAAAAACAGCTGCAACTCGTGCGTGTGCGTGTGTGTATGTGTACATGTATGTATGTGTGTGTGTGTGTGTGTGTGTGTGTGTGTGTGTATATATGTATGTATGTATGTTTGTGTGTGTGTGTGTGTGTGTGTGTGTGTGTGTATGTATGTATGTATGTATGTATGTATGTGTGTGTCATGTCTGAACAAAGAGAGGCTGCGCTGTGTTCATTGTGAGTGCACAGTGAGGTGCACTGGACGCCTCCACAGTGGGGGGAGGGGGAGGATCCGGGATGCGCTGGGTCAAGGAGCGGAATGTAGCGGCTCACCGCAAACTCAACATTCAGTGGAATTTCAACCAGCCCCTGACGCACCACCACCAACAACAACAACATAACAACAACAACAACAAGGCTGTGACTCGCCTTCACAACAACATTGCCATTCTCCATGTTGTTTTTCTTGCCTTCCTACCTTGTTTGTCATGATTACTGTCATGATCTCCCACTTTCTTTGCATCCTTTATCTTTCCAAGGTGGCTGTCCATTTTCTTACCAAAACAAACTGGCCATTCTCTACATTTCGGAACCTTCTTCCTTGGTACAATGAAAGTCTGTTTTGGGAGGGTGATCTCTATGAAGATCTAAGTCATATAATCCTCCCACTGACTGAGCCATTGCACAACCTCATAAAACTTCCACAGAATTGCTTTAGGGGTGGTACACCTGAATTCTTAGACACTGTTTCAGCCAAATATGCACCCACGCGTGTACTAAAAAGTTTTTTTTTTATAGGCCCGACTCAGATCACATCTGAGGACCGTGTTTTTAATAAGAGGGTTGTCATGATGAGGATGGTACCTACCTCCCAGGCACAGCGCGCGTAACCTGGTGTGGGCTAGCTGGATGTCGGCCGTTGACGGCATCTCCTCCCCCAAGTCCACCACCACACACACCTGCTGGACCCCAAACAGCACCAGCTCCAGGTTCCTTCAACAACAATAACAACAACAACACCAGGGACACCGTTACACTCCTCCAACAGTGCTAGTATTGTCATCAGACTAACAGGCAGGCCACAGCAGGCACATATCTGAAACATCCTGTGGGTGGAGCATTTGCTGCAACAATTACTAGCTTCAACCATAATCAATGGAAAAGGCTAAACCAGGCATAATAGCGACGGGCACATTAGAAAAAAATTAGGCAAGACTCCTAATATAAAACTACGCTTATATGGTCTGCAAACGGACCGCTTCAGATATGTGCCTAGTGTAACCTGCCTGTGATAGTCAACAGAAACTATAAATGGCCCGCCATTACAATGACTCACTGGTTTAAGTATAACTTCAGTAAATTTAGCTGAATTTCCATCAGTCCCGGTCATGATCGATTTTGTGGTCATAGAAAGAATCTACACACACACACACACACACACACACACACACACACACACACACACACACACACACACACACACACACACCTGATGTCATCCTTTTCATGGTAGATGTTGTTCTGAAAGCTGGCCATACGTAACAGATCACTGCCACGGGGATGGCGCCAACACCATCGCTGCACAGAGAGAGGCAAGGTTAAAGAAACTAGATGAAGAAATGAGCTACTTTTTACAGGAAAAAAAAACAAACAACACAACACAACACCATAGCAACAAAAAAACAGAGGCAACAGTAGCTGATACATTGACTAAAACACACACACACACGCACACGCGCACACACTGTCACACATTCGTCACCTCATTACACACTAAAACCACACTTATAATTAGTTACCTAATTTGTAAACTGATTACACAGTTAGTACGGCACGTCTTATTTTGGTTGGATGACACATAAGTGTAGCGTCTCTTAAGTGTGTAAGGTCTCTTAAAGGGATATTCCACCATTTGGGGAAATACACTCATTTTCCACCTCCCCTTGAGTTAAACAATTGAGTTTTACCTTTATCAGATTAGACCGTTAGCTTATAGGAGAGATGCTAACGGTCTAATCTGATTCAATGAGCTGGAGCTAAAAGTGCTACTGTCAGACTCAGAGAACGGCTGGATGAAATGGGGAAAGGTAAAACTCAATTGTTTAACTCAAGGGGAGGTGGAAAACACGGGAGGTGGAAAATGAGTGTATTTCCCCAAATGGTGGAGTATCGCTTTAAGTGTGTAAGGTCTCTTAAGTGTGTAAGGTCTCTTAAGTGTGTAAGGTCTTGGAACTCACCGGGATGCGTCCCTCGTTGAAGTGGGCAAACGTTTTCTTCAGCTCTGTGTCCAGGACCTTCTGTGGGACCACATTGAACCTGGACAAACTAGAACCAGTGCAGGAGAGGAGAACCGGTCATTATGGGGTTAAAACCAGACGCACAATAACACTTCTGCACAAAGCTCTGCAGCCTGAGGCAAAGATCGTTGTGCCCTAAAGATCGGCTCCCATAGAACCGCATTTACTGTGAAGAACCCTTCAAATTAGTTTGCCTCAGGCTGTCTTCTAGGGAGCCCGGAGGCTCGGAGAAAGCAAAGAACCAGGAAAAAATTCCACACGGCATCAAAGGTGGGAAAGCTACTATGGTCAAAAATCCAGTGAAAGATTTCTCCCAATGCTCCAGCTGTGTGTGCAGGGTGTGAACTCAAAAGATATCGTCGTTCATGGTAAATGGGACATTTGTGGTTCGGAAAATGGGAATTGCTTCAGGAGCACAGATTGGGGAGGAGTTGGATTGCTTGTTGAGCTCAAATATTAGCTCCTCAAGATTTCCTTCTCTTTCTTCACACTTCTAACAACCCAACACACCTCACATACACTTTATTATCAATCTCCTTTCTTATCTCCTTCTTCTTCTTCTACCACTATCGCCTTCAACCACACTCGTACTACACTCGAGTAGTACTTCAACTACTTAAACTTCTGCACTCTCATCCTCTAGAAGTAGTATTTATTGCTGTAGTATTAACTGTTACCTAAGGTATCCTCTGCAATGTAGCTTGAATGTTATTTTATTGTAGTAAGCCACTTTGGATAAAAGTGTCTGCTAAATGAATAAATGTCATTGTAAATGTAAATATGAATGTCCAATATCAACAGCCTCTTGTCAGATTGTACATTTAATGTAAATGGATGAGTAAAAGTTAGCAGGAAAACAACAGAAGGGCCAGGCAGAGACACACCTTGTGGACATCTCGAAGCGGTCGTTGACTGAGGTGACCCTCCATCCTGTGGCCCCGGCTCTCTCCAATTCCTGCTCCCAGTCGATTGAGCTCTCGAACCAGTTCATGTTGGGGTCACGCCGACGGTTACTCAGGAACTGCTTCATTTCTGACACAAGGGAACAGAATGTAACCTCAAAGCCATGGTTCCTTGTGACATCGGATGCACTGAAATCTGTAAGCGCTGGGATGTGGATGTTTACAAAGACTGACCACATGCTCGAAACTGTCACAAGGTTGAGGAAAGGCCAACAGGTGACCAGCCTTAAGTTACCTTTTCATTATTCATCTGGCCAGCGGGCGCCCTTATCCCGACACTGGCTCACGTTTCTGCGTATGAACTGCTTGCACATTAACAGTGTGACTACTGTGTGGTATTGTGTTTTAGAAAAAATCCAATATCTTCGATCAAAGATAAAGGTTGGTGAAAGAGGCCCAATTTCTTCGATCAAAGATAAAGTTTGGTGAAAGAGGCCCAATTTGAGGGAATGTGTAGTGACTGGAAGGTTAAACGTTTTTCATCTAAATTCATTGACCTTCACATTTCCTTTTTCTAAAGGGATTATCCGCTCAGTGAACTTCAGACAAACTTTTGCAAGGATCTGAGCCCATTGTCCTGATATTGAAGATGAAAAAAGAAGTGTTGAAGAACCAATATACTAGTAGGAACCAGCTTTGGGACACTCACCTATAGAACCTAGTGCTGCATTTTGAAAGGAGAGGATGGTCCCTGCCCTGAGGGGCTGGTATGTCTTGGCAATGGTGTACGTTATCTGTAGAAAACATTGCATTCTTGTGAATCAGATAATAGGCCTACACATGTATTTCCTGGACTGGATGGAGAGTCAGAGATTCCTAGAGCTACAACTGTAGACAATTACGAGAAGAGACATTTTCTTTACTTCAATCACCCTGACATGGGGCTTCTGGGTAGAAGGTAACTGATATATAATGACATGAACTAGCCTTGGATGGTCTCAAAACTGATGGTATGGCCAAAACTAGAACACATGTATCATTGAAGTGAATCTTATGAAATATAATTTTTACATATTATTTTATTTATTGACAAAGAAAACACACACACACATACACACATAGACACACACACACCTCTACAGCCTGAGTGTCTGGCGTCAGGCGGTCAAAGAGGAAGCAGATAACACGGAGGTCACGGCAGTAGAGTACCAGTTCCTCAGGCGTGAACTTCAAAGATGAGTTAGGCGTCACCAGTTTGGTGCGAGAGGGCCCCACTGAATCATGAAACACAGACCACAACACACACACACACACACACACACACACACACACACACACACACACACACACACACACACACACACACACTGTGAGTGTTATTATGACAACCGCGATTATGTACGCAAACCAAGAGGTGTGACTAAGGACAACTCACCAGCCACCACCTTCTCAATGGAAGCCAGAGCCACATCATGGTCCCCTAGCAGCACGGGATCTGCGTTGTCCTAGTGATGACATTTCATGTGAGTTAGTTATAGAAAGATGTCAAAAGTTATCTATGACAGCTGTATTAGACATAATGTCAAATTTAGCATATTTCCATTTTGAGAGAGGAATTGTTTTAACTTGTTACAAATAGTTCTCTGACATTTAGGAAAATATTCTGTACCAAAGCCTATTCTAGATTCTGGTCTATAAGATGTGGAACGGTAGCTTCATGACAGAACATATCCCAAGTGACAAAAGTTACCAACTCCATGACAAACATAGTTTACAGTGTTTTATTCATCATGTTATCCCACAGCTGACAACAGGGTTACATGTCACAAAATAGTCACATGCTTTTCACACAGGTTTAAAATGTAAAAGATGTTATGACCACTCTGGCCATCAATTGTAAGATAATGAATGGTTAAACATTAAGCTAAGCTATTATGAAGCAAATGTAACCTGCGTTGTGTTGAACCTGCGCGATTCAGCCCTGCACATGCCCGGACTCGAACCCGCAAACAGCAGCACCTCGGATCGGGAGGCGAGCGTGCTAACAATTGAGCCAATAGCCCAGGCTACTGGCTCGCATGCCAGCAGCACTCTTGAGGCGTCGGGGAGTGAGGTTTACTAACGTTCCACAAGCACAGCTAAGCTAGCTGGCATCCGTTACACAAACAGGAACATAACATTCTAATAATTCACCACTAATCTTAGTCAGTGTATGGAAGCTGCAGTTAAATAGAATTGTTTGGAATCAGTCCATAATGTCAATATTCTACAAGTGCTCTGGGGTCTGAGGCTACTGCAGTAGAAACTCACGTCTGGCTTGGGACTGTCCTGGGGCACGAAGGCCACCCTGAAGTGGGTGCAGAAGAGCGTGCCAGATAGCCAGCCGCCCCCCTCTTTGGCAGACAGCTTCTTCCTCACCAGCACGGCTCTCTGGAGAACACACTCTCCTGAAGAGAAGAGAAGAGAAGAGAAGAGAAGAGAAGAGAAGAGAGAATGAAGCCTGAGTCAATCTACCTGTAGCGGTTTCATTAGAACTCCAAACACACATATATGTTTACATTTAATGAAAAATATATATGGCATATGTACACATCTGCTTTGATCCTGCTCTATATGTTGTAGTTTGTACTGAGTTTTATGATTTTCATCAAGCAAGATCTGGCAACTCTGCAG